>NW_026057589.1:21336542-21491484 GCF_023721935.1 Panthera uncia
GGAGGGAGAGGGGGGGGGGGGGGGGGGGGGGGGGGCGGGAGGGGAGGAGCAGAGAGAAAGGGAGAGAGAGAATCCCAAGCAAGCTCTGCGCTGTCAGCACAGAGCGCAACGTGGGACACGAGCCCACGAACTGTGAGATGATGACCTGGGCTGGAATCGAGTTGGGACGCTTAGCCGACAGAATCCACCCAGGCGTCCCTCAAGTTCTGTCTCTATAGCAAACGACTCCCTTCTTACTCCTGTCTCATCAGGCTCCCCCATGAAAGTGCAGGGAGCCAGAAAAACACATAATCCTGTCAATCCCATTAAGTAATTCTTCGCACAGAGCAACGGAAATTATTCCGCACTCGACGCGCCACGGTGACTCTGCTCTCGGAACCCACAGCGTGGGGCCACGCCGGGGGTGCCGACGGCAGAGCGGTGCCGTCTACCCGACGCGGACCAGACACCCCACCTAGGCAATGAGCTCGGCTCCGGGCTTCCCTGTGGAAGAGCAATTTATGAGAAGAACCGGACCGTACTGGAAGGAAAGCAGTTAAAAGGGTGAGTGCACTTGAACCCTCATCACTGCAGGGACCGCTGACAGATCTGGGGAGGAGAATGTGCCAAGGGCAGCCCCGTGGACTCTCGCAGTATAAGCACTGCCGTGTGGGAAACAGGATAGCTCTGTCTTACAGCCAGGGACAGAGCCAGGGATGGGGTCCAGGGTGGGACACGTTCCAGCCAAAATAAAGCGGAGCCTCTGAACAACAGAGCCAGAGAAATAAGCAGCATTTCGTGTCTATTTACATCCTGCACATGCTGCTAAGCTCTCACACGTGCACGATTTTCCTTCGTTTCCGTGAGAACCCTAGGAGACAGGGGGCCTCTCTTCGGTCTGCTGGACGAGAAGAGTGGAAGCTGAAAGGAAAGGTGCTTCCCGCACGAGGCAGCAGATGACGACAGGACCGGCCCGTGAGGCGCGCGGTTCCTGCTCGCGCTGGCAAGCGCCACACCTGACGACCAGGGAGGAGGGCGTACGGAAGGGAACCCGACCCTGAGATTCTATGACCGCTGTGCTGAAATTAGAAATTTCCACGTTTCTTGAAACGTTCTGGAGCCGTCTACACTAAAAAGGTACAACGCGTGTATCTGGCTAACTGTACGAGGTTTGTTTTGTTTTTATCTTCCTGAATTGTTTTGAGGTTTTAAAGAGAAAAGGCATTACAAAACATCTGGACCGGTACAAAGAGCTCGAGGAAGCGAGACCCCCGAACTCTGCAGCCGCCCTGAGAGCCGGCTTGTCCCGCTACGTGCACAGGAGCTTGGCTCCCCCAACGCCTGGTGCTGTTTCTAAACCTCAGCGGCCCTCGGGCCTAGCACCTGACGGACAAAGGGAGAAAAGCAAAATTTTATTTCCTTCCTTCCCGTGAAAGAAATGACAGTAAATGATACCGGAACTCACGATTTGTTACCCTAGTTTATGACAAATGGGAAAAAAAACTTTTCTTTGGTAATAAGTAAGCTTTGGAAAACACTATGTAATAAATAAGCAATTCAGTATTGAAGAACAAACTCTATCTTGACAAGCCCAAGTTACCGACAAAGGGGAAGGAGTAAGCCCTCGAGCTGAAAGGACAATCATCAAACTGCTGCCGTCCTCACACCCGCAGAGCTGAGGGCTCAAAGGAGGGCCAGCTAACCTGGGCAAGGTCAGGAGGTGCTCAGAAAAACAAAATGAAACCCAGAGAAAGGATGTTTTACAAGATTCCTTAAAAACAAACACACAAGGGCGCCTGGGTGGCTCAGCTGGTTAAGCATCTGACTCTCGATGTCGGCTCAGGTCACAGTCTTGCGGTTTGTGAGTTCAAGCTCCGTATCGGGCTCTCCGCTAACGGTGCGGATCCTGCGTGGGATTCTCTCTCCCTCTCTCTACGCCCATCCCTGCCTCTCAAACCAACCAACCAAAAAAAACCCCACACCGACAGAAGCACATCACAACCCAAGAGGAGAGTCAAAGACACCGTCTCCCACTTCAGGACGGAGGGACGCAGGGCCTCAGGTCTGCAGGCGCCGAGGGGCACCGGGTGAAAATCCCTTCCAGCAGCAGCAAGGACCACTATCGTCCTCCACTGACAACTGGCAGATTTCTTCCCGCCAGAACAGCAGGAAGCCTGTTTTTCGTTTTTTAAATTCCTGGCAAGAAGACATTCACAACTGACGAAACCAGATGAAGGGACTCGGGTATCGAACCATTTCTCCGCTATTCTGCCAGTGTGGAGCGGTGCACGGGAAGGTCAGGGGCAGGGTGGTGGGGCGCATCACCTGTGAAAAGGCACGTTCTCTCTCTGAACCCACGTGAGGCAGAAACCGACAGAGACGAGGTCACAATACTCACACTCCGCGTACTTGAGCGAACGAAAGACTTTCCGCTGGGGTGTCACCCGTTTGATGTTGGGATGATCTTCAAGGGTTAGCAGCCCCGCTTTCTGTTTTTCTTTTATCTGAATCACCTCAAAATCACTAGGGTAGTCACTGGATGGGTTGTTTCGAGGAATGATTCTCCAGTTGTCTATTTCACTGCTCTTCAGGGCGCTTGAAATAAAAGAATTTCTAGCTTTGGCTGTGAAGTATCCATTGAAAGCCACAATATATTCTGCAATCAAGGACCACAAATAAAAATGAGAATTTACGGCCATGTATTATAATGGAAGATCGTAGCTAGGCTACGATTTCTCAGGTAAAAGAAAACTTTACAGATCCCAAAACCTAAGGTAGGAGGAAGACTGAAAGCCTGGTTTAAATGCCCTGGATGGCAGCTTCCGGAGCCCGGAGTTAAAACGATCTGTACGAATCCCCTGACATCACACAAAATGGGATACCTGTGCTATTTTTCAAAAAGCGAATATTAACCCAAGTTCAAACATGTGGCAAAGAGATGCGTGTAAGTTTTTGGAATACAAAAAAGGGATTCAGAGATAAAGGTTCAGTTTTATTTTACTGAAAACAGTAACAAAATTTCAAGTGGATTCTAGCAGACTACTGGTTTGTTCACATCTGGCCTCCCCACACAAGCAGTCAGCACCTCCCAACTCCCCACCCTCAGCAGCTACAATTGGCATCTGTTCCCAAGAACCAGGTTTTAGGGAACTAATTCCGAACGCCAATCTCCTTGCCTCGCAGAAACTACCTATGTTGGGAAAGCAAATTTCAGTAGCGCGAACATCCAAGCACTGTGAGCTCACCTCATTTAAAATGACCATGGAAAAGAAGGAAAGGTCTTTTTCGACAAAAGCCAATGTTTGAAATTAAGTTTAAAAAAAACGGGGGGGGGGGAGGGCGAACATTTAAAACCTCATTACCATATTCCACGACCGTTGAGGAGAATTCCACCTTCAAAGTCAGGTGGGAACAGCCAGGGCACGGGGCCTTTTCAGCAGCCTTCTTCTCCAGTCTGTCACCCAGATGTCTCTTCCCACAGAGCAAAACCACTAGCAGAAGCAGCCAGATGTTGACAAGCTTCATGGTCATAAGTGACTATGGTCATAAAACCTCATATATTCAAATCGCACTTTTTTCTTCCTGGATTATTAGTCAATTTTTGTCTCGGCGAAGAGCCGAAACATTGATCGGCCGTTTTACAGTCTTGTCCGACGTAAATAAAAGTTAAATTTCATGGCCTTTTGTGGTTTGGCCTGAAAAGAGGCTTTCATTTCTTTCTTCGTTTCTTCTCCATCTTGGGCCTCAGGCGCCTCTCACTGCGGCCCAGACAAGTGAGTCCTACACGCCATCTGCAGCACAGAACCACGGTCGAGCGGGCGGCGGTCACTCGGGGCGCCCTGGCGGCCTGCAAAACACAGCGAGCCGGGCGGGGGCCAGGGCCCAAAGATGCCCAGTGAGGACGCGAGACAGACGTGCACGGGCGCGCGACACCTTACCGTTTCCTTCTTTAGCTACTGCTCACTTCTTCCCGGGGAAAAGGAGATTGAAGCCGGCGTCAAAGATAAGAAAGTACACGGAGAAGAAGGGGCGTGGCGGGCAAGGCCAGGAACACTGCCCACCCTGGCGGCCAGATGGGAGGAGGGACCCCGCTCCTGCCGCAGACCATCCTCCTCACTCGCGGCCCGTCCTCCCCAGGCTCCTCCCCAACCCCCTACATTTCTCCAACTCTTCAGGCAGGAGCGTGGTCTACAGCCTAACCTTCTACTAAGAACATTTTCTTCTTAGAAGAACATTTCTTCTTCTAAGAACAAAATACAAGTCAAACGCTTACCACTGTCTTTTAAAAAACTATGCTGCAAAGCTACTTAAATGACACCTTTCTTCTGCCAAGTCTATGAAGAGAACACAGAAGGGTTTCCACAGTCACCGAATTTATTTTACATGAAGCCTCACCTTGAAGAAATCTAAGGTTATAAAACCAGATCACCTCTTTACTGGGAAGTGATACGGGAGGACAGCTTGTGAGAGAAAGTGCTGCCAGAGAAAAGTGTCATCGGAGTGTTAAATTTCACGCAGGCACAGATCCCTTCCCAATACGTGAACGGCAGGAGAAATGATCATTCTTCACAACGAAAAATGGAGCAGTAAAACACACACACACACACACACACACACACACACACACACACAGTGATAGCATGCCCAGAAAAAGCCCACTGAGTTTTCACTGATCCCACCAGAAACATAAATAATCCAGCAAGGGGAACACAAATCAACGAAATAAGACAGGCCTCACACTGCTACCTGTTTCTAAACACACACACACACACACACACACACACACACACACACACACACTTAGGACCAGGAGTCAGCCCCCTTTAAAGAGAGGTACCAAATTATTAAAATCCATTCCTCAGGCAGAAATCTGGTGTTTTAGAGCAACAAGGACTTTGTGGTTTCTGGAACTATTTGTATGTGCATCTATACACAGGAAAATACTCATAAAGCTAGAGTACCTAAAGAAGTTTGGGAAGTTTGATATTTAGGATTTCACTGCTGTCACAACACACGATCCTGAAAAGCAGGCCTTTTCTGGCCCTGGAGACTATGGCTGAACAGAGCTCGTCAGATGGAAATGAAATTTTAGAAGTTATTTCCATATCAACACGAAGAACAGCAATGTGAATGCCAACCACAAGAACAAAGAAATTAAAACCAAAGACCAGAACGGAAAGACCAAAGGAAAGCAACAGGGGACACCAAATAAGCCACAATCCACTTGGGAGTGAGCCCCAATTTTTACTAACACTTGACACTTGCAGTGATGAGATATCACAGAATACAATTACATGAAGCACATACCTCACTTAATTACAGTATTACTGGTCAAAGAAGACAGAGCTCATCGCTGGTACTAAGAGTTCTCATGTTATATTAAATGAACTTATAGTGGAAAAGATTTAAATGGGTCTCTCATTCAATCAAGGCAAGTTTTTAAAAAAAAAAACACAAGAAATCCCTTCACGTCTCCTGCCTCGAGCCAAACAATCTAAGACGTATTTGGACTACACATTACAAATATTAGCAAGTGATACTAGTGAGCAAACCTTAGACCTAACTGTGTCAGAGCCACTTTAATTAAACCTGATCCAAAATAATTCACCCACAGGTACAGACAGCGACCTCATGCCATCTAGCCCACATCGAAGAGATGGCTGATGTTCTTGTACAAGTGAGGCAGGCGACTGACTTTAAAAGACAGAGAAATGGGAAGAAAAGGTTAGAGGGGTTTTAAACTTTAAAAACGCCTAAGGTAATAGGCTCTCTCCCAAACAGAAAAATTAAACTTTGTAGGTTCTGGAAAATGGGACACCGCAGTGTCCCTAAGCTGTTCTGCCTACGTTTGCTCATGACACCGTACAGTTTCGTATCGTGCTCTCCAAGGGTCCGGTGTGGCCCCGCAGGGAGGCCGGAGGTGAACGCCAAGGGCTAAGCAAAGCGCGGGCCGCCACCGCAGGAGCGTGCACGCGCGGGGCCACGACACCGCACCGAGAGTCGTTCTGGGTCCGACGGGAGGCCTCTGCTGATGAGGTGGAGGGCAGCGGGCTCCGGCAGAGCCGGGGCCGGTAGGGCTGGAAGTCACGGAAACGGGAGCGGAGCGGGGCAGCCGGAACAAGCTACTACGTCACAGACCGGGAGCACCCGCAAGTTCCCCGCACGGGAGGGAGGCCCCGCGACACCACACCAACCTGGAGACGCAAGGCCGGCGGGGGGCGGGGGGCCCGGAGCAGGCCGTGCAGCAGGCACCGGGAGGAAGGCGTGCGGAGGGAGAACGGAGCCCCGCGGGGCTGCCGGGCGGCTCGGCTCAGCGGTCCGACTCCCACACCGCACACGGCCGGATGGCTGGGCTCCGAGCGGGCGGCAGGACCAGGGCAGCAAACAAAACCCAACCGAAACCCCGACCTCAGGGCGCTGACCCAGCGCGCGGGCGCGTGTGTGTGTGTGTGTGTGTGTGTGTGTGTGTGCGCGCGCGGGGGGGGGGGGGGGGATACACGAGTAACACATGTGGTATCTAGCCAGTGACATCTACCTCTATTGTGAGAAGAGGAACAAAGGGTGAAGGGGAACAGGACGGTGGGGATGGGAGCGCCGCGCCAGTCTCGCCAGTCTCGCCAGGCTGGGAAGGGGGCTCTGAGGAAGCTGGGGGCCAGGGGGGCGGAGCCCTGCAGGCAGTGGGGAAGCCAAGTGCAGAAGGCCCGGTTTGTGTGAGGAAAGCCCAGAGGCCAGAGTGGCCAGAGTGGGGGGGGGGGGGGGTCAGGATAGGGGGCAGGACAGGTGACCGAAGGGGAGGCAGACAGGGAGGGCCTCGTGGCCGTGGCCGAAGGGAGGGAAGGCAGGATGTGACCAGAGGCTCCGGGCAGGGCAGGAGAGGCGAGGACGTGGAGCAGGTTACGGACGTGGAGGTGGTGAGGCGGTCTGCTGACAACAGATGTGGGGGGCGCACACGAAAGGAGCCAAGGACGAACAGAGACCTTTCGCCCGAACACAGACGGCGTCTGCCCCTGACCGAGATGGAGGACGGGCAGGAAAAGCTGGCGGGGGCACGAGTGGGAACGGAGCTCTGAACTTGCGAAAATTAGGGTGAGCACCAGCAGTGGGGAAGCATGGCTCAGGGCAGAAGGGAAGAGGGAGGTCGAACACCCTAGGGGCGCCTGGTGGGGGTGGGGGTGGGGGGGGCAGGTTAAACGTCCGCCTCCTGATTTCAGCTCAGGTCATGAACTTGCGTTCATGGGTTCGAGCTCCGGACTGGGCTCTGTGCTGACAGCATTGAGTCTGCTCGAGGTTCTCTCTACCCCTTCTCTTTGCCCCTAACCTGTTCGCTCTCTCTCAAATAAACAAACATTTAAAAATAAATAAAAACAAAAATCCCCCAAAATCTGTGAAAAAGAATTTCCATGATGAAGGGTAGTCAAATGAGAAGAGACTGCTGGCTTAACAATTTAAAGGTCACTGATTCCTTCCACAAAAGGGCCACAGTAGTGAACAGCAGCCTGCTCTAGCCTCCAAACCCACCGGTGGCTGGAAGGAAGACACCCTCGAGCAGAAAAATCCCATGGAGATAATGGTAGGGTTGGAAATCATGGCAGGAGACCCCTCCCAGTTTTGTTTGGATATGGCTGACCTGCTTTATTCTTTGAAGGTTTTTTTGTTTATTTATTTTGAGAGAGGTCAAGAGAGTGAGTAGGGGAGGGAAGAGAGAATCCCAAGCAGGCTCCACACTGACACCGCTGGGCCCAAGGTAGGGCTCGAACGCACCAACCATTGAGATCATGACCTGAGCCGAAACCAAGAGTCAGACACTGAACTGACTGAGCCACCCAGGCACCTCTAATGGCTAGGTGCTAAGAAAACACTCCTTTCAAAGACCGATGGCCCATAAAAATTATGACACTGATACTGAAGTTTATGGTTTCCCAACCCTAGAATAAGAAGGCTTCAAAATATAAGTTTCATTGGAGGAAAACAAAAATGCCACTGGGGGTACAGAGGCTGGTGAACAATGGCATGGGGCATTGGGCCCTTGCCTATTCGTGTTAAAGATACCGGTCCCCAATGACTGCTCCACTGGGCCTTCGAAGGCACAGACTGCACCTTCCTCGTCTAAAACATCTACTCACCTGCGTCTACAATGGATCCCCCCCACCTCCACCCCCCGCCTCTCACTACAGAGCGCAAACCTGGTGAGCATTTTCCCCAAGACAGGCTCACCATCTAGCGGCAAGCAGGTAAGTAGCAGTAAGCACAGAGCATGTAAATACAGACACAGACTATACACACACGAAAAGCAACCTGTGTTTTTAAGTTGACGAGTGTGCAGGAGAAGGGCAGAGAGGGAGAGAGAGAATCCCAAAGCAGGGCTCAAACCCACGAACCGTAAGCTCAGGACCTGAGCCAAAAGCAACAGACACTTTACTGAGCCACCCAGGTGCTCAAGAAGAAACTAACAAGAGTTCTGTCTTTGCTTTTCTCCTTCCCCTTTTGCATAACTGAGTTGAGGGCAAGAAGGTAGGTGCTGGTGGGAGAGCCATGGTGGCCTGGTGTGGGCTGAAGGAGTCTTGAGAGGGCGAGAAAGGTGTGTGGCAGACAGGCAGCTGGGGAGGAGAGTAGGAGCCTGAGAGGGGTGATGGCAGTGAAAGAGAAAACTGATTTGTTCAAATAAATACTTACAGATAACGGGAAGGAAGCAGCTTTCTTACTGCAGAGAAGTCACAGGTAGGAAAAAGGAAAAAACCTGCAAGATCCACGCAGGATCAGAATGAAGTAGGGAAGTACTGGGGTGAACTCAAGGTTCTCGATATACAGACAGATGTGGAAACAAATACGTACGTGTGTGTACATATATACATACGAACATGCGCATGTACATTTCGTAGCTCTGCCTACTGCAAGGACACGGAAGCAGTGATACCCCAACAAGAGGAGCCCATCTAGTGCCCAGAACTGGTTTTCTAAAGGCCATTCTGTGCTACAAGAGACCAGGCTCCTTGGAGACAAGCTAGTTCCAGACTGGGCAGGTGAGTCCAGCCCATCTCGTGCCAGAAAGTGAGAAAGCACTCAAAGAATAATGGGAGTGTGAGGAACACAGAGGCCGGCATGGGACAGTCTGCGCATCAAAATAAACAATGAAAATAACAGATCCTAACTCACTAAATAAAACACAAAAGTCCATGATGACATTTATAAATAAATTGAAAGTTGGAGGAACGAGACATTTACATAGTCCCAGAACGCCTGCCGACAAAAATCCTCATTTCCAAAGGGAAAAGGGGTAACTCCACAGAAGACCAGCTTCACCAAGTGAACCAGGGGTGGGACAGATGGAACCACATCCACATACTGCAAGAGGCTGGCATCACTTGTGGGGTTCCGGCCAAAGATGCACACCCCGAATCAGTTCAGGAGGAAACATCAGAATCCAAATCAAGGCACACTCTTCAAAATGAACTGGCCTGGAATTTTCAAAATTACCAAGGAGATGAAAGCCAAGGAATGGCGGAGACGCGGCTGCGGATGGAAGGGGACTCGAGAGACATGACCGGTAAGTGAACTCGAGGTTCTCCACTGGGTCCCTCTGCTGTGGAGACATTACTGAACAACTGGCAAACCCGAACGGGGCCCGCCTGAAAGCAGATAGCAGGAGTGTAGCAAGACTAATTTCCTGATTTTGAAGGCTGTGCTCTGATTATGTAAGAAGGACTTTGCTTGCAGGAAATGCCCCATGAAGTATCAAAGGATAATGGGTATCAGGTCTGCAACTCACTTTCAAATAGTTCGCAAACCAAAAAAAAAAAAAGTTTTGTGCTGTTGTTGGAACCTTTCTAGTAGGTTGAAACTGTTTCCAAAGTATGCAAAAAGAAGAAAAAAAAGTTTCATATTTAGCCTCAGCTTCTAGGAATGAATAAGAAGGACGGGAGTATTAACTTTTTAAAAGGGGGAAGGAACTTTAGTCTCTTTTATTACAGTCTGCTGCCCACCGTGTGCATAATCAGACTATATACCACGTCAAACAGACTCACATGCATCAACTGCTATACAGAATGACGTTCTCGCATCCCAACAGATGTGACTGAGCTAATCAAAGTGAAATTCAAACTATTTCTCATTCTAATGAATTGACAGAGGCCCTGAAAAGATTCAGGGTAGATTTGTTAAAACTGGTACCAGTGTTTACATAATTTACATTATAACAACCAAGTAACGTTTTGAAAACCAAAGCACAATTGACGGGGAATATCCTGTTAGTTTCAGGTGTCCATCACAGGGACTTGATATTTTTCCACATCCGAAATGATCCTCATAAGCCTACCTACCATCCGTCACCATATGAAGTTATTCCAAGGCAGGCTGCACCTTTTGCATCCCCCAACGAGTTATAACTTAGTCCCCTTTCCCTATTTCATCTGCCCCCTCCAACCCTTTCCCACTATGGTAACCAATACAGACAAAGAGACAAACATAGTCTGTCTCTATGTGTCTTGCGTGTCTGTAAAAATCAAGTAACATTTTGAGAACATAAATTGAGACACGCAGTATAAAACAGATCATGTTCAAGAATTCAACCCAATAAAATGAGGACTCTCATGTGTCGCTGGTGAATGTAAAAAAACTCCTGTTAACCTCTTAGAACTGTAATTTACCAATATGTATTAAAAGTCTTAAAAATGGAAGCAAAAACCTTCTCTAACAAACCCAGTGACACAACAAACACTACCACACACCAAGCACTCATCAAGAGGCAGGTGCTACTCTAGGCAATCTGCATTATTAACTCATTTCATCTTAACAACCTGTTACTGACCACCCCCACCCCCACCCACGGCTCATCACCCCGCCCGGTGCCACACAGCTGTGACTGGGAAAGCTGGGCTGGGAACTCGTGTGTTGGGCATGAGGCCATACCTGTAAGTGGTAGGTTACCCGGCTTTTCTAAAATCTCCCCTAGAAATTCATTCCATAGAAGTGTGAATCTGAAAGCATACAATGATTTATACCCAAAGATTATAACCGGGAACAATTAAAGACCATCTAAAGGTGCAACAGACTAGCTAATTAATTAACTAACCAATCCTATGGAACGCTGTGTAGCAATTTCAGATTATGTTCCTCTGGAAGGCTGGATAATGGTTCCCCAAAGATACCTACATCCTCCTCCCCAGAGCCTGTACATGTTACTTTATACGGCCACAGGGATCTTGCAGGTGTGATTAAACTAAGGCTCTGGAGATGGGGAGACTACCCTGGATTATCCTCTGCGATTACAATGTAATCGCAAGAGGGAGGCAGGCCCACGGGGCTACTCCTCCACCAAGTAGCAGATGAGATATTGGAAGCGGAGGCTGAGGTAATCAGGGCACGGGGGCCAGGAGCCAAGGAATGCAGGTGCCCCTGGAAACCCAAAAAGGAAGGAAACAATCTTGCCCAGAGCCTCCAGAAGGAACGAAGCCCCGGTGACGCCCTGATGTCAGCCCAGGGAGACTGATTTTGGACTGCTGACCTCCAGAACCGTCAAAGAAGAAATATGTGTGGTTTTAAACCACTAAGTTTGTAGAAATTTGTTAGAGCGGCCATAGGTCTTGGAAAGATTTCCCAAAGAATATGGGGAAACGTTCGTGCAAATATTAAGTGAAACACTTCATGGACAGGGTGATCCAAATCTTGACTTTTAAATAATGTATCTATATGCATAGGAAAAAAAGAATATGAAAAGGTGTCTACCCAGTCGGTTAACAGTGGTTCGTTCTACCCTTCAACGATATCGTTACAGGGAGCTACTTTCTCAATTCTATTTATTTACATTTTTACAAAGAGTATGTGTTACGCTTTCATCATTAAACTATCAAACCGTCTAAAGTCAGTTTTATGGAAAAACAAATTTTCTGGCAAGACCGTGGCCTAAAGATTCAAAATAAATTAAAGATTGTGGTTTTCTTTAATAAATTGAAACATTTTATTTATTTTTAAGGACATGATCTCTATGCCCAACCCATGACCCTGAGATCAAGTCACACACTCCATCAAGTGAGCCAGCCAGGAACCCCAAAGATTTAGTTTTATTTATACAGACAGCAGAGCTTAAAAGGGACAGATTTCCTAGAAACCGTGTTAAAAAAATCCCAGCTTCAGGCCAAGCTTTTCACTCATTCATTCTGAACAGGCTTATCATGGGCAGTATCACCTACTCACTGGGCCTAGTTAGGGCTGTTACTGGACCCATGGCTTCCTGGATTTACTTTCTATGAATACTTCCCATACAAAGGTATGGCCTAAAAGATGGTATCTGCATAGTGATGGATTTTGCAGAATTATATGCCTGTAACACAAGCGTAATCAAAAAATATTTGACATCAAATACTAAGTGGAAAATTAACAGTTCAAATAACGTATGCCAGGAACAACATTTAAGGAGATTTGCATGAAAAACGAGTCAAAATAGACAAAATGCATTACCCAGGCAAACAACTGGTCTGACCAGCTCTGAGGTTCTTCTACTTTGCATTAGAAAAGAATGTCACCAAGATTACAATCGTGGTTATAAGCTAAAGCATATCTGAAATCATTTCTTTGCAAGTAAGAACGCAATTCAGGAGGGAGGAAAACTACCTACTTGTATCACCCGATGGTCCTCTGATTATGCAGATACACCAGCTTTTTAATGAGCCTTTACTGAAATAACTCTAGAGAAAACTGAACTGTGTTTAGGCCATGAAAGGGTAGCATTCAGTTCAATTAAACCCTGGCTATAAAAGTACCACTTTCGTAACTAATTGCGTACTTGGCTGTGCTGCCATTGTTTGATAGGCTAACATTTAAGCAATGCCAAACCACACTATCTTGAAATAAAGGTGTATTCTTCAGCCTGACTGAACCATTCCTTCTGGCACATTCTGTCCATTAGCATGCTTTGTTAAGGGGAGAAAACAAATAATTCAGCCCGAAGAGTCAACAGCACCAGAGTGAAGAGGCCCAGGTCTACACTGCCCTTTACTGCCTATTCCTTCACAGGTGCTGTGCCCGTCTCCTTACTCTCTTTCCCCTTCGGTCATTCACTATTGGCTTAGCTGCATGAGGCACCTCTGAACTTAGTACTCTCACGTTACTTGAAGCTCATTTCCTTAAGCAAAGACCTCCTCAAGATAGTTAACAGACCTCCGCAGCACGTCATTAGGTCACAGGGAAGGGAAACTTGACCTGTCTCCTTTTACCACCTCCTGGCCTGTCTTAGGCAAGATGCTGAAAGAGACCAAAGTCCCTGCCACCCACCCAAATACCAAATGCAAAGTCTAGCTTCCCATCTTTAGCTTCCCATCTTGTTTTGTTTTGTTTTGTTTTTAATGTTTATTTATTTTTGAAGGAGAGAGAGACAGAGCATGAGCCAGTAAGGGGCAGGGAGAGAGGGAGACACAGAATCCGAAGCAGGCTCCAGGCTCCCAGCTGTCAGCACAGAGCCCAACGCGGGGCCTCAATTCATGAACCGTGAGATCGTGACCTAAGCCCAAGTCGGATGCTTCACCGACGGAGCCACCCAGATGCCCCTAGCCTCCCATCCCTAATATTTCAAGTCACCAAGGATTGGAGTTGTCAAATTTTCCCAATAAAATATAAAGTAATATCTCCACTCTCTCCTCACGCAAAGAGGCAGTCGTGAACCTCCCGCTAAAATCACCGTTTAGGACGCTAATGGAAACCAGGTGCAGTATACCCAAACTTTCACCCTTCCCAGCTTTCACTACTCTGTTTGTGACAATTACAGTGGCTGCCGCACAGAAGAGGCAGTGGGCAGGGCAGAGCGATGGAATCACTCTGGAATCACACAACATGTGAATTTGAAGGGAAAGTTAAAAACTTCTTAGAAGAGCTTCAGCTTGATCCCATGGGGCCCCGGGTGCTTCAAAGGCTCTGCAAGCACCAAATTAGAGTTTCTCGTTTTTCACAGACACAACCAACTCTTGATTATAAGAGACGCGTGGGGAGGGCAGCGGAGAGACCTCATGGGCAGGAGTCCTAGCAAGGCCACTCCCGGACACAAAAGCCACATATAATCCCACCTCGATGTAGGAAATATTCAGGAGACGAGACTAGAGAGACAGAGAGCAGATTAGTGGTTGCCTGGGGCTGGAGTCAGAAATGGGCAGTGGCTGCAAATGGGCACCAGCGATCTTTCTGGGGTGACAGAAATGTTCTAAAAGTGGGCTGTGAGGGTACCTGGGTGGCTCAGTCGGTTAAGCATGTGACTTCGGCTCAGGTCATGATATGGTGCTTCGTGGGTTCATGTGGGGCTCTGTGCTGACAACTCAGAGCCTGGAGCCTGCTTTGGATTCTGCGTCTCCCTCTCTCTCTGCCCCGCCCCCACTGAGAGAGAGAGAGAATGTGTGTGTGTGTGTGTGTCAAAAATAAACATTAAAAAAAAAAAATTTTTTTTTTTTTTTAATGTTTATTTATTTTCGAGAGAGAGACAGAGCAGGACCCGGGGGAGGAGCAGAGAGAGAGAGGGAGACGCAGAATCCGAAACAGGCTCCAGGCTCTGAGCTGTCAGCACAGAGGCCGACGCGGGGCTCAAACCCACAAACTGTGGGATCATGACCTGAGCCAAAGCCGGACTCTCAACCGACTGGGCCACCCAAGCACCCCATACACTAAAAAAAAATGTTTTAAGTGGGCCGTGGTAATGACTGCACAACTCTGTTTACTGGGGAAAACACTGAATAAGTACCCTTAAAATAGATAAATTCTATGGTATGTAGATTCTGCCTCTAAAAAACTCTGACATAAAGGCATTTACATAAAATGTGTGCTGCTCATAAAAAAAGGTGGGAAGAATCCGCTCCTCGTTTTTATACAAATGCAAACTGAGAGCCCGCTGTTGGGAGCGGTGCTTACTAGCACAGCTAAGTTAAGACCAGAGGGCCACAGGAAAATAAATCCTAAGGAGTTCAGCGCTGCGATCTCATGCCACTCTATCTCCCTCGGAAGTGTCGTCCAGAACCTAAAGTAAACGTAAATATTTAACCTAATTTGCACAGACACAACGGGCCGAGATTCCCAGAGGCTCTCACTAAAACAAGGGTAAACGTCTTAAGAAAAACGGTATTGATCATCTAGAACAGTCTCAGGTAGCACCGACAGGACAGGGCAAGGCAAGACTGTAAGATCCCGCAGGTCTGGGAGGCAGGCCGGTCCTGAGAGTAGAACCCAAGAGTCACTCGGGCCCCCCTTGCCCACGAGCTTCCTACAGTCCTGAAAATCGGGGTGTTCGGCGAGGTGTTCAGACTTGGGACAGTGCAAAGAAGGGAGGTCGTCGAAAATGGGACAGCGGCCCCCCCTGCGCGAGCCGACCCACGACCGTGGGTGCGCTGGGAGGCCGAGGGAGGCCGGGCACACGGTTTCAGGCCGTCGAAGTTTGTTTCACAGAAAGAAAACTGGGGGGAGGGGGGGTGGCGAGCAAGCCAGCACCGCGCTTGAGCCCGCAGAGGGGACCGAGCAGGGCCACCAGCCGCAGCCCGCCGAGCACGCACGCGCTGTCCCGGGTGCGGGAAAACGCCCGCGCCCCTCGTCGCCCCGTCCGTCCGCCCGCGCCCCCCGCCCCGCGCCCCTCCCGGCGGGTCCAGGCGCGCAGCGAGGCCCCGGCCCCGGCCGCCGCCGGCGCAGACCCCCGCCCTCGAGGCCTCGGGCGCGCGGGAGGCCGCGCAAGTCGGGGAGGGGGCGTCGCTCCGGGCAGCTGGCCGCCTCCTAACCTACCTCCGACCGCCTCAAGCTCGGGTCCCGCGGGCCCGGGATAACGGCGCCTCCGCAGCGAACACGCCTCGCGTCTCCATTCGGGGCTGTTTACTCCCAACTCTCGCGAGACGGCGCGACCGGGGCGGGGAGAGCGACGCCTGGGAGCGCCAGCCCCACCGGCTGTGCGTCCCCTGCGTGCCCCGCACGGGCCTGCGTGCGCGCTCTGGAAGCCGGGGGCCGCCGGGGGCCGCCGGGCCCGGGTCGGGAGGACGGACGCAGGTCTCGCGACACTTGCGGCCCGGGACGGGGCGGGAGGTGGGGGGCGTGGCCAGACTGCGAGGACCCGGCCGTGGCCGGGGGAGCGGACTCTCGGGGTGGCTGCTTGTGGGCCCTTGGGCCTTGGGGCCCGAAGGCGGCACCTCGGAGCCAGGGACCAGGGAGGATGACCCTGGCGGAACGGCTGGCACTTGACGCAAACGCCTGCGAGCTCCTACCCCTTCACCCTCCTCGCGGGGACTGACGGGGGCCGGAGCCGGAGCCAGGCTCGGGCGCCACCCCCAGGCACGCACTCTGCAAGCCTCCTTCGGTTTGCCCGACGCGACGGGCCCGGGGAGGCGGCCCGCCGGTGGCTCGGGGATCAACCCCCTGACGTGCGAAATCCCTGTCCCAACCCCGCCTGCCCGCTCCGGACTCCGCTCCTCGCCCCACTTCGCGGGGACCACTTGACGCCCAGTGGTTTTCCTTGTTGGAAGAAACAGGATCAGTGCGCTAAACTCGGAAACGTTGGCCTCCCCGGAGATGCCCGCGTGGTTTAGATACTAGGATCACGAGCACCATGATAATGCTGAATGGCACCAACGTGACAAGAAAGCACAGCACTTCATAGTCCCTTTATCATTATTTAACCCAGCTGATTTAATACACTAGATTAATACACCATCACCAACTAGCCTTGGGATCTTGGGCAAGTTGTACCTCAGCCCTTTGTACCCCACCTTCCTTGCCCCAGAGAGGTATTTACACCTACCTTCCAGGATGAAGGTTAAAGGAAACACACAGGGCTGGACACACCCATGTTCAATAAACAATGATGACTGTCGCTAGACCCGCCCACACCTGATGAAGTTCTTCTCCCCATTCTGAGATTGCATCGATGTTAGCAACTTACAGAGAATTCTCGACTCTTGCATTCATAAATCCTCAAAGTGAAGCACTCCCATGCTGCCACCATGTAATGGTGGCACTTGATCTTAAACTTAAATGTGGGTGTGCCTGGTTCTTGATTTTGGATCAGGTCATGACCTCATGACCAGGAGATCCAGCCCGGCATCAGGCTCAGCACCAAGCGTGGGGCCTGCTTGGGATTCTCTCTCCCTCTCTGCCCCTCCCCCCACCCATGCATCTGCACACTCTCGAATTAAATAAACTTGAAACAAAAAACTTCAGTGCTCTTCGGTGGGGTGAATTTGTCTCAGCCAACGTTCTTTTTTAACAGGCCTTTAAGTCACTGTGCCACTGAACACACGACCCAACTAGGGGTAGGCTAGTGAACTGAAAACATCCTTGTCATGTGATGGTCAAGCCCCAAAGCAGGCAAGAGGACAATGCTGCCCGCTTCTGAGAACCCTACAAACTGAAGGGGGCCAGGGCTCAAGACAGGTGTTTTAGAAATCTACTAAGAAAGGATGAGAGCCCTAGGCTCCTTGTCTAGCCATTTCCCACCACTCCAGGTTCTAAAATAACTTCATGTTTTACGTGTAGGATAAAGAATTTGCAAATTCCATTGGAAGGTAAATCTTTATTCAGACTAAATGCTATTTTAAAGAGTAACAGCCAAGCCAGTCCTGAGACAGAGACACAGACAGACTGGACTTGGTTTAGGAGGGCCCACGATATCAAGATTGAGGATACCACCTAACCCTCTGGTTCCCAAATGTGACAAGATTTTAAGTAACTGAGATTAAAACAGAACAAGACTCCTCAAAAGAACTGTCTCTCCTGGGGCGCCTGGGTGGCTCAGTTGGTTGGGTGTCCGACTTTGGCTCAGGTCATGATCTCACGGTTCATGAATTCGACACCCCCCCCCCCCCATCCAGCTCTGTGCTGACAGCTCAGAGCCTGGAGCCCACTTCGGATTCTGTGTCTCCCTCTCTGTCTGTTCCTCCCCCGCTTGCACTCTGTCTCTCTCAAAAATAAATAAAGATTAAAAACATTTAAAAAAACAAACAAAACAGAACTGTCTCTCCTTGCTGTCTCCTTTTCTTTCTGCTCCTTTTTTTTTTTTTTAGAAGTTCATTTATTTTTTTTTAATTTTTTTAACGTTTATTTATTTTCGAGACAGAGAGAGACAGAGAATGAACAGGGGAGGGTCAGAGAGAGGGAGACACAGAATCCGAAACAGGCTCCAGGTTCCGAGCTGTCAGCACAGAGCCCGACGCGGGGCTCGAACTCACGGACCGTGAGATCGTGACCTGAGCCGAAGTCGGCCGCTCAACCGACTGAACCACCCAGTTTCCGCTCCTTCTTGAACCCACTAGAATCTATCTTTCATCCAGACAAAATGGCTCGGGGCAAAACCAGTAGGGATCTCCATGTCGCCAAAGTCAATGATCAAAACTTAGCTCCATCTACTCAACCTATCAGGAGAATGAGAGCAAAACATCAACTTACTCGTTTTGAAAGACTTAACAGACACGTGGTTATGGACCATTTTCTTGCTGAATTAGCAGCTTTTAATGAATTACTACCACAGGTGTTCACAGATTCAATTATTTTTCGGTAATTTTAAGGGAATTGTTCCTATGGGGGAAAAAAATCTTTCATTCCAAATACAGTTACTCAGAGCAAAACCTCTTCCAATGGAAGGCGAAGCAACAGTTTTTATTGTTAAATTTTCAGTTCACAGATTATTTCAAAGGTTCTTAAGTTCCCACATTCTTCCTAAGAAATCCCATCCGCAGTGGGCCCAATTCTGATTCTCAAATGAGCTCTGGGAAAACGTATTTTATCGAAGAAGAAACCTAAGGAACATTCTTCATTCTGATCTTTCACAAGCTTTGCAGCAGCTTTCTTACAAACGTCCTGCCAAGTAGAGAATTTTACAACATCACGGACATGATTTACTTGTTCTCATCACATAACGGCGACTCGATACCTCACCACATAACAGCTTAGATATAAACGGGGTGTTTTTACATCAAGCTGCTGCTTCTTACTACATGTCAATGGAAACTTCAGGTCAATGTGGCATGAAAGCAAACTCTGTTCTAGTCTTAATGACCGTGTGTTAACTGCTGGGGAGGGAAAATGCCAACTGTGACGAAGGCATCCACACTAACTCCCTCAACGTGCTCAGTGCCGCGTGATCCCGCTACTAAGTTTTCACGTGTGAAGGTCTTCCTCTTGTGTAACGAAGGCCTGGTCTATCAGTGGAAGAGCTTCTGAACTCAATCACTGATCTTCTGAGTCCGTGTCAGATCTGGAAATACTGAGGCAACAGCACTGGCGAAATCGTGGGTAAGACATCGAAGCGTGCTCTCGCCTGACTCATAATGGAGTACCATCTCAGGAGAAAACAATTCCGTACAAGTCCTGATTTCAACCCATTTACTAGTTTCTGCATCAGCGTCCCAATCACAGACCCCCAATTCTTAACTGGCACGTACCGTCACGTCCACGTGGCGATCTACGGTTGCCAAAGCACTAGAGAGCGGCCCTCAGAAACGTCTGGCTTTGTAAGATCCGAGCCAAAAACATTTATTTCACGGTAGGTTTCAGCGCCAACTCCTATCGTGGGGGGTTGTGCCTAACGATCTTCACATCAGTGAGAGCGTTCACTGTAACGTGTAAACTCATTACACGAACCAAGAACAAGCTTCTAATACATACATCATTATCACACACATAATTTGACCACGTTTTAACGACAATGCCATAAGTACTTGACGTTTACTCCAATGATGCCACTGTAAGAGAATATTACATAGAAAAGGATATGAAAACCAGATATAAGCTCTAAAGGGCTAAACTTCCATTATAAAATGGGGCAGAGGCTGAGAAATCACTACTTATCCACAGCAATTACAAATCAAGAGATGACAGAGGGTCAACCGTTATAGGTCCAAATCTAGTAATGAATTAATTTCACAGTAGATTAAAAAAAAAAAGCAACAACAGAATGTATGATATTATACACGGCAAACCTATAGCACAAAATTGGGTGGGCTTATTTAGTATGAAGAGAAGTAATCTAGAATTATAATACCCCGTAAGGTTCCACGTGAGGCCATCTTAACAAGACGTATTTTCCAAAGTAACTTAACCATAAATCAAGTTGTCTGGATGTACACAACACACATACGCACATGGCCTCTAGTGAAATGCCGCCTGAAGTGGAGCGTTTTCACACACAAACAGAGCTATACAATATGATACAGGGTCCTACTGCTAATTACACCAGCAATCTTACAAAATCACACCTTTCGATAGTCTTTCCTGATGAACATTTGAAAATCAATACTATAATTCATCTACTGAAATAGATAATTTCCCTTAAAAAAAAAAAAAAAAAAAAACACTCAAAACGACGAGACCTGACAAGTCATATTATATTTCACTATCGAGATTGCTGCAGCTCATAGAACAACATAAATCGCATGGCTTTTGGACAGCTTAGAGGAAAAAAAAAAAAGCATCAAAATTTAGGTTCCCCCAACCAGTTCTCGTGCCTCAGTCGTTGTTTACTTCTGTACCATCCGTGTGATGTGGCCCTTGAGGTTTCTCCGCAGCATTCTCTGAAAGTATTACGTATGCTTTGCAGACGATGAGTCAACAGTATGCTAAATACTCAGTAATAAAAGAAAACACAGAAGGTAAATGTGTTCTTCCAAACGTCAGAATACTGCAGGCTCCCGCGAGCTGGCAAAAGTTCCCAACCTTCACGCGGCTTCATGCTTTGCTGGATAAGGCCTCCTTACGCAAAGAGCGATTGAGAACATTTGCTCCCCACACCCAGAGCCATTCAGGCATATACTGTGCAAAAAGGAACTAAAAATAAAAGACAAAAAGGTTATAAGGTTAGAATGCAAAGCACAGACACTTCAATGTCAGTATATGACTCAATGCAACAAATACCACCAATCAAATACGAAAAAAAGAAAAAGCCCTTAGGTGCTCTTGTACCAAACGCCTAGTTTTGTATACGAACCTGTGCTAGACTCCATGGGAATGTAAGTACGCTCACCACCCACCAACCCCCCGACCCCCGCCAATGAGGCTGGACAGACGTACATGCAGGAAGGAGTATGAGTCCATCTTTACTTAACATGAGATGAATAGGGTGGTCATTCGGTTGAGAAGGACAAGACCACTCCAGGAACGAAAGGCAGTTGAAACGGATAAATGCATCGGTGACTAGTACCGTGTGGGAAAAGGTTCGAGGGGCAGGATGGGGCGAAATTCAACAAGAGAACTGAGTCAAAAACACCGGGACCGTGGGACAGACCTGAGCCGTAAGGACGACGGCCTGGGCACTCCGGGGGAGAATCCTACCGATGCCGCCCTGTCCCGGGGACTCCCACCCCCGCCATTTTGCCACCCAAGGGGATATAACGCGATGTCCAGAAACATTCCTGGTTGTCACAACTGGGGTGCCGGTGCTACTGGCATCCAGTGGGTAGAGGCCAGGGATGCCCAGGCCAGCCCCACAACAAGGGATTATCCAACGCCGAACGCCACCCGTGCCAAGATGGACAAAAACCCCGCGCTACGCTGACAAGTTCGTCCAGGACTGCGCTGAGCGGAAGTTCTACTAGTACGGTAGGGAAGGAGATGAATGGGAGGCCTGGCTGGCTCGGCTGGTAGAGCACAGGACACTTGGCCTCTGAAGAAGGGAAAAGAAAAGGCAAAGGAAGACAGAGAGAGGAGCAGACGGCTGGCAAGTGCTAAAATTCTAGCCTTGAACAGAACGAAAATAACAGAGGTCACCCCAGACCCAGGGTACCGTACAACCGTGGGGAGGCCACAATGAACAGGAGGGGGGTCCAGTATCATGACCTGTGGGATGACAGTCGTGGAGCCACGGATGTCCACTGCAGGTTCCAGAGAAGCACCAGCCCACCGCCTCACAGACAGGAGCCCAGTATCCGGCCAGGAGCCACGGGAAACTTTCTGGGGACGCAACTAAGGTCTCTCTGGACCTCTGTGCAAAGCAGGATTTTGTGGGGAAAATACCTGGATCCTCTTCCCAGGAGCTGCTGCTCTAAAGCAAAGTTTTGTTCTAAATCCAAGGAGATCCAGGAAGTCGGCTCCAGGAAGTCCAAGAGGATGCCGGGAGTAGGGACGCACTCAAACACACAGGAGCCTGGGACAGGAGCCAAAACTGGAGCCCCTCTTCCAAGTACAGCAGTGCCCCTGCCGTCCCGGGTTTGCTTTCCATGGTTTCAGTTATCCACGGTCAAGGTCAAGGTCAAGTGTGGTCCAGAAGCAGACGATCTCCTGACTTTTCACCCAGTTAACAGCAGCCTAATGCTACGTCACTCACCTCACTCCCTCTCATCACAGAGGCACACAACAACAACAACAAGAAGGCTGCGAACCGAACAGCAAGGTATTTTCGGAGAGATCGCGTTTGTACGTCATCACGAGAAGGGCGAGTGCAGGACAGTAAGGTATTTTGAGAGACAGAGAGAGACACCAGGGTCACATAACTTTTATTACAGTGTTGTTATAACTGTTCTATTTCATCACTATTGTTGTGAATCTCTTACTGTGCCTAATTTACCAATTAAATTTTATCGTAAGTACGGACATACAGGAAAAGACATGGTCTCTACAGGGCTCGGCACCATCTCTGGCTTCAGGCCCCCTCTGGCAAGGGTGGACTACGATGCGTTTTTGCAGTATGTATCCAGTGAAGGAGGGATGAACACCTAAGAATCTTCGTTTTTAATTTCCACCCCTGACCACTGTCTACCGCAAGGGGACCAGCATCGGGGTGCACTGTGCCACTGTCCTGACGTGCTGCACGTGGAGACGTCACCGGCACACCATTTCCAACTTATCCGAGTGGGGTCCTAGCACCCTGGGTAGCAGCGTGGAAAGAGCTACTAGAAGAGGAAAGAACTTCATCCCCTGTGTACTGGCAGATTAGAAACTAAAGGGGCGACCCACCTACTTGTTTACAGGGGGAGTGAGTGTGAGTGTGTCTGGGGGGGGGGGGGGGGGGGGAGGGGGGGGGGGGTTGGGTCTCGGGCTCTGGAAGGCTCTGTGCATGTTCAGACCCTGACCCACTGTCTAGGTCAAGGAAAGGAGCTGCTTTTCTCCTGAGACAAAAGCCAACAGTAACCGATCCGGACGCAGTGTAGTCCCCGCAGGGACTGCTGTTCAGTAAGACGTGGGGACCCGGAGCCAGAGGAGAAACTCAATAGCAAACGGGCGTGTTCGGCTGGTTGCAAATCTGCATCAGCAACGAAAATGCCGATGCCGTGTTCCTCAGAGACCGGCGCGGGTGGGGCCTGGGTAAGAACTGGGAAGAGCCGAGATGGAAAAGAGCCCAAAGAACCTGGGCTGGACCCTCGCACCAGAGTTATCCCAAAGGAAGAAACACAGCAGCACCGAAGCCGTGTGGTGCGCAGTCCCCTTCCCGGCCGGCAACCGGCACGGGAACTTGGGCTGGGCAAGGGGGGCCGTGACCTCTGACATGGCTGCCGGCCTGCCTCCCCTGGCCCCTCACCACATCTCGAGACGCAATTCCAGGGCCTCCTCACCGTCCCCCAGCTCCCCTCTCCTCTAAACGCCACGTCTGCTTTTTCCAATAGCCACAGACACACGGCACGCGTGAACAAATACGCCCACCGTGGGGAGAAATTCCGAGCAGAGAGAGCCCAGATGCCCCACCCCGCCTGCCGGTCCCCGTGGCTCGGTCAGTGGACCACCAGGAGCACAGCCCCCGGGCCCCTAAGCAAGACCCTTCCTGGTCAACTTGTGGACTTAATGGCTTTTCCAGCCTAACACATACCAGAGTGTCTCTGGCCTTCACGGCAAGACCCACAGACAGAAAGCTATCAGCTTTTCCGTCGGCCTCGCTCTGTGCTCCGAAGCGGACAATACCGCCTGGTGCCGCGTCTGCGATGAGAAGTGCTCCCGAATCGACGCTGAACACTAGTTAGCGATTAAAGGAAAGGCATCGGACTCCTTTCTAGCTGTTTTAAGTCCAAATCGTTTTTTTCTATTTTTTTGCTCGCCAATCATTAAGACAACCAGTGTAACGCAGGGAAGAGGCAATCGTTCAACTCCATGGACGGCAAGAACGCAGAAAAGGTGCGGCCGCGAGCGAACGCGGCTCCTGTGTCGGACGGTGTTCTGCGGACACCCGCGAGGGCTGGGGCCCGGGGAAGGAGTGAGGACACCTCCCCCCCCCCCCCCCCCCCCCCCGCCGACCTCTGTGCAAGCGCATCAGAAAGAGCCTTTTTTATACACTTGGCAGCCATCGCTGAATACACTGCATTCTCAGTAAAGGGTGGTGAAATTACTCCAGAGGCTGTCCCGGGAGCGGGTCCCACAAGGGTCACTCACCCGCATGCGGCACCCTCCCCACCCCCCACACCCCCCTCCATACCTCCTCACTCTCCAAGCCCCCTGCCTCACAGGAGCCACCAGACAGCAGCCCCTCCTCGCCTCCACGGCCTCCTCGCCTTCCTCACTGTCCCCAGGCCCACGTCACCTCCCCTCCACTGCGCTCTCGGTCCTGCCCTCGCTTCCAGCACCACGCCTTCTCTCCCATCTGTAGGCCACTCTTCTCCACACAGCCCTTCCCCCCAGCACTCACGAACAGCCACGTCTCTGCTGCCATAAACGGACTGACAAATACACCTCCCTCCTCGGGCCCAATCCACCTGCCGCCGCATCTGTGGAGCGTGCGTTTTCCGTGTCCCTCCCCGCCGCTCACGGCAACCCACGGCTCTCAGAAAGATCCCGAAACTGCCTTCATCGACTTCATCAAGGATTTCCAAGATTCTAAACCCAACACGGTGTATCTACTCTTGCTCCATTCGAAATGTGGAAAACTAACCGAGACAAACAGCGCAGGTAACGTTTCATACGGTTGGTACGTGGGGCACATCAAACCTCACCCAGTCAATTCCTCAGGCACTAAAAATTGACAGAGGAAGGAAATCTTAACAAAATTTGATCTTTGCGACCCGAGAAAACCGTATTCGGAAGAGATGACGATCAGAAAGAAAAATCACAGCATCTAAAGCTATCCGAGAATCCGACTATGGACAAAACAGTGATTAACGATCAAATCTTTGTTGTAAAATTGAAAACAAAAAAAGCGGGGCACCTGGGTGGCTTAGCTGGATAAGTGTCCAACTCTTGATTTTGGCTCAGGTCATGATCTCTCTGTCATGAGACTGAGCCCCACGTCGGGCTTCGCACTGAGCATGGAGTCTGCTCAAGATTCCCTCTACCCCTGCCCCTCCCTGCTCACGTGTGCACACTCGCTCGTGCTCTCCCTTTCTCTCAAAAAAAATAAAAGAATTTTTAAAAGAAGAAAAAAATGATAATGCTGAAAATAATTTGAGTAAAATAGAAACGAAAACAGACAAACATGTAAAGTTTTAACAGCTCTGTACAAAAAGCTATTCTAGGAATTAACAGATTTTCTGGGCGGAAAAATATACATTCTCAAGAAGAGTTCATCAACGTGAACTAATTATCATTAAAATGTGGGTGTTTTATAAATGCAGTCAAAACATCTGCCACGGCTAAGCCCCATCCCGTCCTTGATAGGTCTTCATTTGTCACATAACTTCAACGTTCGCTGGCCTCGAAAACTACTGTTTTGCCTTTCTCTGCTTTTCTCCAGGAATGAAGGGCCTGGAAACAACCACGTAAGTAAAACTCCTTTTTATTCAAGAAACTTTTCACCAAATCTTTTGATAAAAGTAAAAATTGTTGATTTACTTATCTAAGAAGTTGGTGATGACAAATTTAACGATCTTTACGCACAAACAGTCTCAAAAATACTTGCTTGGCAACCAAGAAACTACATATCAAAGAGCAACCATTCTAAACTAGGGCGCACCTACCAATTCCGCCACGAGTCTGCTCTAACAAATCACGAGCTCTCTACCGAATACTTGGAACCAAATTTTCAAATATCCAAGTTACTCCTTCAACTACCAAAGACCCACACCTCTGTCACACCTAAACAGGAAACTCAACAGTAGAGTCTATGCTTCTTGAACAAATGAGTTCCAGAATACGCTGGGGCATTAGCTGGCTCGATGGTTATGTGAGATACAGACCGACCTTGGTTTCGTGTTCGTGGGTTACACTGCTGATTTAGAGGCACCCTCTGAATCATTACTAGAATCTGTTTTACTTTGAAATCCCCATGTAAATACTTAGTATTTTTACACTGCTACCATCTACCTATATGAAAGCAGCGTATCTCATCTCTTAGGGATCACACAGATGAAACTATTCGATGTTCTTGATAAAATAATAACTTCACAAAAAGGAATTTAGTGACTTAACCAGAACCACTAAGAGTGTCAGGTTTAAGAATCAGAATTTGCAATTCTCACGTTTCCGCGGTAGGCCTCAATCAGATTGCCATGTATCATTTAGAAAGGTTCAGGATGCATTAACCTAATTACAAGAGCCGAGCGCATACTGTTACCTGGATAGAATGGGACCAGTATCCTGTGGTCCTTTTCGAAATGCCAAGGGTAGAAACAGCATGGTGTGCGTATACTTTTGGCGAAGGCACCAACCACGGGCACTTGTGCAGAAAGCTGCCGGGTGCGGTCATGTTGGTAGCCACGTAGAACGGGATTAGACTCTGTACGAAGATTCCTTTAGAAGCATACTCGTACTGCAGTGCTCTGCTGAAGTGGTCTAAATAAGCCTGTTAAAACGGAGCAGGGGTCAAGACTTAATTTGGGGGGAAGGCGGAAGAAAATTCAGGAGAGAAAAAAGGCTTGCTGATTACCATTTCAGGAAAAAATACAGTCAATGCGAGCTGCTGACAAAGAGCTCAGCAAACCGGACCAAACCACGTAATAAAGGTCCTATTGCCTTCTGATGCCATTTTCCAATCGGGAAGACATTACCTTAGAAGCAGAAAACGCAGCCAGCTGGGGAGTAGGCTTGCAGCAGGAGCCAGAAGAGATGGTGACAACAGCGCCCTTCTTTCTCTCCACCATTCCTGGTAACACTATGTGGACCATCAAACTGGCCGCGGCAATGTTTACATTTATGATATCCCAGAGTTTGTCCTCGGAGACCTGAGTAAAATACTGGGGGTAGGGATAAAACACGCCCACGTTATTCACCAAGATGCCGATGTCTCTGTCCTTCAAGGCTTCTCGAATCGGGTCGTAGATCTCCCGGCCGCTGCTGAAGTCCGCCACTATGATATCGGTCTCCACATTGTAGGTGTCAGCGATGTCTTTAGCCAGCATCTGCAACTTGTCTTGGTTGCGACTAATCAGGATGATATTGAGACCACGGCTCGCTAACTCTTCTGCATAGGCTCTCCCGATCCCGTCCGTGGCACCTGCGACCCAAGTCACAGCACGTGAGCACGATTGTCTCGGGTGCAACCTTCACAGGGAACCTTAAATACCCCATTTCCGGGGTTAAGCAGAGAAGGGTTCACACTGGAAATAAACCCCAGAAGGGCGATTTCACGTCCACCGAGCTGATTGTGAAACACGGCAGAGAATGGTTTTCAAGCTTATATCTGGCTTGAAAGAGTGCTGGGAGGTACTTTCCTGGGAAACTGATAAATGAAAATGAAATTTAACTTAAGGGAAGCATTTCTGAAAGTGGTGACGGTTTCTAAGGACAATTTCAGAACAGAGCCAAAGGAAAAGCAAGAGGTAGGAAGGTGGGCTGGGGCAGGACCGGGCACAGGAGAGCAGAAGGAGAGGCAGACGTCACAGGACGATCCTTCCGAGAGGAGGGCAGTAAGAAAATGTGAACGTGATCACAACGGAACTATGTTCCCGTGAAAACTTCCCACAGAATTCAGTAACTCCTCGAGCAAGACATCCGACTTAAAACACAAACAGAAAAGCTTATACTGTTACCATTAGAACTTACCACTCACGACTGCCCATCTTCCGTACTGCTTGATCAGATCTGCTCTGCTCACCAGGCGTGGGATGAAATGCAGTCTGATCAGGCTGTAAAAGTCACAGACGACGGTGATGCTTTTCCGGGCTGTATACCAGGCTCCAACCAAGGCCAGAGCTTCCATGTAGCAATTGCAGGACCTGGCGATCTCCCGATACAAGAGGTAGAAGCTGTCAACGGCAGCCATGGCAGCCTGCGGGGGAGGGGGGGAGAGAGGTGTGCTTTGCTTATTAGTTAAGTTAAAGGAACACACGGAGTCTGAATGAAGACAGACGTCTAAGGACGTCAGAGCTTGACGATTATGCATTCAACTAACAGTAATGTCTCAAACGCATGTAACCCATGGATCCAATCCATTTATAATCTCATTAACATCTGCAGCTCATAAAGTCCTTTTCTTCTTAAGAGATTAGTCAACATAACTACCAAGAGCTATCAAATTCCTACAAAAATTCAGGCACTGTGCTACATGTTGTGGATACAGAGATAAACACAATATGCTCTGCGCCCTAAAAAAGCTCCTCGCCCAGCACAGTGACAGACAGACTTTTAATTCATGTAACAGCTGAGAGGTGTGTTTACTTCCCTGCTTTCTTCAAATCGAGCCAGTGCAGAGGCCCACCACCCACGCCGAGACAGAGTAGAAGAAACAGAGGCAGTATTAAGACACTGCCTTGGCCAAAAAGAGCTTACAATCCATGTGAGACAAAACTAAGCTGTAATACGCGTTCACGTAAATGATATTGTGAATAAATAATATACAAAACATAAATTTTTATAAAACAGGTGCTCCCCACACCCGAGGAACTGGTTTTCTTTTTTGTTTTTTAAATTTCTTTTTTAACATTTATTTTTGAGAGACAGAGGAACAGAGCACGAGTGGGAGAGGGGCAGAGAGAGAAAGGGAAACACAGAATCCAAAGCACAGCTGTCAGCACAGAGCCCGACGCGGGGCTTGAGGTCACGACGCGAGCCGAAGTCGGACGCTTAACCAACTGAGCCACCCAGGCGCCCCAGAACTGGTTTTCTTAAGTGACAACATAGCAGGACGCCTCTGTCTTACTGAGGTCACCGGGGCACCAATACCTTTGCCCTGCTCCCTACGGCCGAACAAAGAGTCCAACACAACTCGCTCTTGTAAGTACCCACGCAGCAAGCATTTACAAAGCCCTTACTATGTTCCAGGTACCATGACACATGCTACGGATTCACAAAGGAGTTAATTAATTGTACCCAAGAAAAGAGAAGGCCATTTAACAAAACAATTCTTTCGTTCTTTCTTTCTTTAATTTTTTTAATGTTTCCTTTTGAGAGAGAGAGACAGAGCATGAGTGAGGAAGGGGCAGAGAGAGAGGGAGACACAGAATCCGAAGCAGGCTGCAGGCTCCGAGCTGTCAGCACAGAGCCAGA
This sequence comes from Panthera uncia, assembly GCF_023721935.1. Classification (NCBI taxonomy): domain Eukaryota; kingdom Metazoa; phylum Chordata; class Mammalia; order Carnivora; family Felidae; genus Panthera; species Panthera uncia. The sequence continues at coordinate 21,365,799 of NW_026057589.1, forward strand.
CGTGGGGCTCAAACTCACGAACCGTGAGATCGTGGCCTGAGCTGAAGTCAGAGCTCTGAGCTCTGTCAGGGCGACAGAGCTACCCAGGCGCCCCTAAAGAACAATTCTAAATGCCATATGAACTGGTCTGTGTGTGCCCGTGATGAGAAATGACCCTGCCGAGACAGACAAAAGTCAGGCACTACCAAGGCTGATGAACTTGGTCCTAGACCAGGCTTGGGGACCGCTGACGCCAGATCCAACCGTGTGCTGTCTGCATCGGACAAGATATCAAAGAGATCACAAGAGACTGCAATTAAATTAACAGGAACTCACACACACAAACACAAGGACATAGCATTTATTACATAAAAGACAAATGACTTTAATCCAAAATATACTGAACATTTCTGGGAATGGGCCCTCTTTAGAAGTCCCATTAAAATAGGAAAAAAAAAAAGATTCCTGAAACTAAGAAAATCCCCCCAAAAAAGCATCAAAAATAGGCATAAGCTTAAGGAGGAACGAGTGAATTCCCTCCCACTCCACTGCAATGTAATTTGAGCTCAATCAAGTTCTGCAGAGTGAAAACGAGCTACGCAGGAGAAAACCAATTAGCCACGGCAACAGCACACATTATAGGAGTGACAGCATACTGTGATAAAAGGCACACAAAGTAACAGAAAGCCTGCTGAATATAGATAGGTACGTGTTGAATACATATAAACTGATACAGATGCAAATGTATAATCAGAACTACAAACCAACAAAGTCACAAAGAAATAGGAGAGAAAGATTGGGCAGTGGGGTTCCCAAATGCCCCACCACACGGATGGTCTCTCGAGCAGTGAGCTGTGCACAGCCACCAGATCACTAACCTCAGCTCCCAGGGTCCCTGCTCAGCATCTCACTACACAGCCCAGTCCCGGCTGAGGCAGGTGGCTGACGGGACACGCCCCTGACCTGATGTGCTACCAAGGTGCTCACGATGGCCGCGACCGCTCAAGAGTGCACGATTCTAACCAAGCGACCCAACCAGTCATTTCTTCCTAGAACGTACAGACGAGATACCACGTTACACCGTCATCTGTGGAAGTTCCTGGCATAATTTTTTAACAGTGTACAAGTGCCTTCTTTCCTAACTAACCAAATGCTAACCCACAAGGAAAACAAACGCAAAAGTAAGACTTGTATATACTACTACTTTTCCATCAAAATGCAATAAAATTAGGAATAACAAAACTACAACAAAAAAATCCAGATTCTTAGGATATTACATCTCTCCTCCCAATACAGGTGGGTGTATATGTAAGATACTAAAACAATGTGAAAATTTAAATCTTATGGTTCAAGATCTAGGGGGTTATCACCAAAGCAATAGTTGGGGGGAACTAACTGCACGGAGGGCACGTAGGAGGTTCCAGCTAGAGAGGAGAAGGGCAAGTGTGACTCATCGAATGGCCTCGTACTAATGGGAAGCCAGGTAAAGGGGACGTCCTCCTGCCTCAAACTCAGACACAATTTTCTCCAAGAATTTGAACATTTGTGAAGAAAAGCTCTAGCTACAGGTGTCTGACCACAAAGGAGACTCACAACTTTCTGCCGAGGCCATTACCTACCTTGGTGTCCTCTCACCTCCCAGCTGCCAGCTCTGGCTCTTCAGGAATATTCCGCTCCGCCCCCTTAAGGCCGACCTGTGAACAAAAACTAACGTGAAACAAAGGGCTTCCTTCTGCCCTCACAGCTCAGCTGGGAAAACTGTATATAAACCTAAGATCAAGGTGTTTAAAAAGTAAGAAAACACGTGAATTCCTCGGCCATGAGTCCCGGTGCAGGCAGCAAAGCATTTCCTCACCCCGGAGGACGGCAGACACTCACCTGTCCGTGGAGACGCCCTGCTGGGACGTCCCCGCCGCCCCCGGACCTTGTGTCCTAAGGAACATTTCGCAAAGTGGAAATAAACCAGCTCTGCGAGCCGGGAAACACGGCACTCTGCAGAGACGCCGGGAGCTCAGGACACAGCCAGGGAGCAGGCGGGTCCGGGAGGGTGAGGGGACTGGCCATCCTGCCTCCGTGGTTTCCGCCTGGCCTTCCTGGGGCCCCCAACTGTCCCCTCCCCACAATCCACCTTCCTCCGGGCCACCTGTGCAGGCCCGGCCCCTCTAGTCCACGTTCCTGGAGACTCAGGCTGCCCACCTGCGCCCAGGCACGCGGCACCCGTGTGGCCGTGGCGGAGGTGGCGGGAGGAAGTGGCCTGCGGCATGTGGAGCAGCCCCTTCTGGCCTGGGAGCGGGGGCAGGTGCTTCAAGAGCGAGCAGAGCAAAGCGACCTCTGCGACACCTTTCCCCTCCTTGCGCCCTGGACATGGTCCCAAACCATTTTGTTTTTGAAGACCCCCCTGCAGGCTGAATTCCTCCAGGGCTGAGAGCAAACCTTATTCCTCTCTGTTCTTCCAGCACCTTCCACAGCTGTGGCCCACAGCAGGAGCTCAGCAGCCGGCTGCTACATTAAGCCGCACTACCCGGTCTCCAGCTCACCTCTCAGCCTCCACGCTTTCTTGTGCCTCCGTGCGGGAGGGGACCACCACGCAAACTTCCCCAACCCTCTGCAGAGACACTCCGTGTGCAAAACCCACCAAGGACCTCCTGCTCAGGGGCAGCAGAAAGACGCAGCAACTCCAGAGGCGAAGTGGCAGCAGCAGCTTCCAGGGCCTTGGACCCGGCACAGTCTGGCTTCCCGGCTCTACCATCAGACTCCCCTCGGCCGTCCTACCAGGCGGCTACCGTGACGCAATTTCACATCACAGTTAAACGTGCACTGTCTTTGCTACATTTTTTTTTAAATCACAGAGAATCAGAGGGCTGACGCGTTCTAGGCCTGGTCTACAGCCTTGAGGGACAGAAGTGCAATGTCATCGTTCTCCAGATCCAGCTCAACGTGGACAGAGCTAACTCACACCCACCAAACTCACAGAAGAGCGACAAATTCAAATACCGATTTATTTGTGAATAATAAACAATACCTCCCAAAAGTCTAAACACGCGTAGTCACTGGTCTGTAGGCAAGTCTATCAGAAAACCAAACTACTCGAACAGCAATGATCACCTAAGCGTCAAACACTGACGAGCCTTCACAGTTAAGCCCCTGCCGCCCCTGCGTACAAGGGATTCACCGAAAGATAAAACAGAGCGATCCGGTGCAGTGTGGCGAGGGCCCCGCTGAAGAGGGTAGAAGGCCCTCCTGGCCGGAGAGAAGGAGGCAAGGGCACGGCACTGCAAGAGGTCCAGGCTGCCAGGAAATGGTGACAAGTTCTCCAGGCCTACAGCACGGGATGTCCACCAAGGGATGGAAAGGGGGCTGGGGAGGGAAGGCTGGACTGTGAAAGGCCCTCGTGCCAAACAGAAGCGTGTGGACTTACTAAGCTCCTTACGGCAAAGTGGGGGACTGATCGGTTTTGTTGTGAAAGGCGGCTGGCAGCAGAGGGGGGCGGCTGTGGTGATGCAGGCAGGAGGTGTGGGGCCCTGAGCCCTGGTCCTTCCAGACGGGGACAGGCAAGGCTGAATTACGAGCTCGTGGCTTTATGACCGACTCCCGCTGCTTCTCAGACACATCACATGTTTCTACACATTCGCTCACACCCAGATGGACAATAAATGGAAAATAACAGCAGATCAGACGTTCCTGACACCCTCTTCTCCACCTCCTCCCCCACCCTTCGGTAAGTAGTACATGATGGAAAATAATGTCTTTCTAATGAAGGAAGAAATTAAGACTTCCCCCAAAGCCATTAGCTTCCAGGAAACCTCATGGAAACCCAGGTTTAAAGGAGCTTATTACGCATTTAAGTCTAGAAGCCTACCAAGATACGCATGATATTGAGCTGCATTTAACTTGCTTTGAGGGTTTGACTAGTTACTTTTCCCGCAGGTAGGTATTGGCCTGAAACTTGGAAAAACCCATTTGGAAAGCAACACGAAAACGGTCAAATGATCAGCTCTACACAGTCTGCTTGTAAAAAATGTTACAGAGCTTTGTTTTCTGGCCTCTACAGAAAACTGAATCATCAGTGAACAAAATGGGAGAAAAACAGGTGAGGAAAAGTCAGAACTGTCCCCCAAACGGGAAGGGAGCAGTTCCCTATCACCTGTTAGGCATTTTCTACTTCTGCAAGGCAACAGTCCCAGGACTAATTCATCAAACACATAAAAAGTCTCTTAGGTAATCTATGAACTTTGGGCGATTATGATGTTCAGTGTAGGTTCAGCCTTGATTTAAAAAAAAAAAAAAAAAAGGGTGCTGGCACCTGGGAGGCTCAGTCAGTTAAACATCCGAGTCTCAATTTCAGCTCGGGGCATGATCTCACGATTCATGAGTTCCAGCCCCGCATCAGGCTCTGCGCTGACAGTGCGGTTCCTGCTTGGGATTCTCTCTCCCTCTCTCTCTCTGCCCTTCTCCTGTTTGTGCTCTGTCTCTCTCAAAAATAAATAAATAAACATTAAAAAAAAAAAAAAAAGGTACCATTCTGGTGAGTGATGTTAACAATGGGGCAGTCTCAAGGGGAGCCTGGGGGGCTCAGTCGGTTAAGCATCCGACTTTGGCTCAGGTCATGATCTTGTGGTTCATGAGTTCGAGCCCCCGCATCGGGCTCTGTGCTGACAGCTCAGAGCCTGGAGCCTGCTTCGGATCCTGTGTCTCCGTCCCTCCCCTCTCTGCCCCTCATGCTCTATCTCTCTCTCAAAAGTAAATACACACACACACACACACAAACACACACAAAACAAAAAACAACGGGGCAGTCTCTGTGTGGGTGGGAGCAGGGAGTATATGGCAATTCCTGTACCTTTCTCTCACATTTACTCTAAACCTAAAACTGCTTCCCAAAAAAGTCCTAAAACAAACCATGTTAAAAAAAAAAAATCTCTAAAGGGAATATTGCAAACATAAAAGTATCATGGGAAAATTATGGTCAAAACTGCAAAGAGTAGGGTGGCTGGGTGGTTCACTCGGTTAAGCATCTAACTCTTGATCTCAGCTCAGGTTTCGATTTTAGGGTTGTGAGTTTAAGCCCCACATTGGGCTCCACTCTGGGCATGGAGCCTGCTTTAAAAAGAAAAAAAACCTGCACGGAGCAAAGTCACCTCTTCAAAGCACTGCTGTGGCCAGTAACATCCTCCTGACCCAGAGTTTAGCTGCTGCGACTTAGGAGCGAAGAGGGCAGGCAAACCTCCCACAAAAACCTCCGGGAAGGAAGAGTTCGGAGAGAGAAGTCTTGGCTGCAACACCGCCACCACCACGTCACCTAAACGAATGAGGCCCGGGGGAGCATCAGGCGGGCTGGCCACGTTTCCCAGGACAATGAAGCAAGCATGACGGGGAAAGACGGCTAACTAGCCACCAAACAAAGGCAGCGTGGCAGGCTGAATAACGACCCTCGGAGACGTCTATATCCTGATCCTCAAGCCTCATGAATACATCACCTTACGTGGCAAAGAGGACTTGGAGGATGGAATGAAGTTAAGGACCTCGAGGCGAGATGATCCCGGATGATCCGGGCGGGCCCACTGTGCTCACGCGTGTCCTTACAGGAGGGAGGCAGGAGGTCAGAGTCGGAGGAGACGCGATCGAGAAGCGGAGGTCAAGGAGACAGCGAGCGGGATTTAAAGACACTAGGCCGCTGGCTTTGACGACGGGGAGAGGGGTTACCTCGAGAATGCGGCACCTCAAGCACCTGCCAAAGGCAGGAAACAGATTCTCCCCAGAGCCTCCAGGAGTGACAGAGCCCTGCTGACACACCCTCACGTCAGCCCAGTGAGACGGATTTCAGACCTCTGACCTCCAGAAGCATGAATGAATCTGCACTGTTTTAAACCACTGTTTGCGGTAATCTGTCACAGCAGCAATAGGAAATTAAGACGGATGGACAGATGGAAGGAAAGATAGACAGACCATCAAGTCTAGTTTCTAGGACAGTAAAGAGACAAGTTGCAAATCCTGCACATCCCTTAAAGCACAACCTTCTAGTGTATGCAGGATCAGGAAAAGAGCCTCCGAGATTCCTACGATCTTCCCCTGAGAGGGGTAGACCCGAGGCAGTCCCCCCGTCCCCGTCAACAGCCGGCACTGCCCAGCTTTTCTGTAAAGCTCCAGGGCTGTGGACTTTATTTTCATTAACAGCGTTTCATAGGAATGTTACTTCTCTCATAGAGTCTGCATCTGTCTTGCTCTCTGCACTCAAATCCGGTCCGTCCTCCCAAGACCAGCTCAAGTCCCCAGTTCCACGCCAGCACTCACGGACAACACCGAGGACACGCCAGGCCTGGGATGAAGGGGAGCCCCGTGCCACTTCCTTCCCCTTCCCAGGCCACTGTACCAAGCCACCCCCCACCCCCCGCCCAGGCCCCGAGTTCCTGTCTTGCCCACGTAGCCCTTACCACACCACCCTGCGTTAACCGTTTCCTTCATCCCTTGGTTCCCCAACTAGAGCACAGACCTCCGGAGGGCAGATGTGTCTGAAAAACTAATCTTTCTATAGCTTGAAAAACTGAAAAATACACACATTTTAAAACCCATTGTGCATAGTTCAGAGAATAACAAGACAGCCACGCGGTCACCCTCCTTCACAAATAAAACCAGTCTTAGAAGCCCCCACTTCTTCCCTGATCATATCCCCTTCTGCCACCCTGGGGGAAACCACTCTCCTGAATTCTGACATCACCATTCCCTTTCCCTTTTAAAAAAAATAAAATAAAATAGTTGTACTTTTACCCCAGCAGGGATTCTGAAAGAAAGTGTTCAGTTTTGTCTGGTTTTGAACTTTATATGAAGGAATCACAGCGTGTATATTCTTTGGTGACTTTCTGCTTTCACTCAACGTTGTTCTCGAGACTCACACGTACCCCGGGAGCTGTAGGTCAGACTTTTCGCTGCTGCACACTACACACAAACACACAGCACAGACACGCCACGGCCCGTACACCCATTCTACCGCTGATGTGCATTTGGGTTGGGCTTTTGGCTTGACAATTACGAAGAGAGCTGCCGGCAGCATTCTCGCGCGCATCCCCCGAGCACGTGCCCAAGAGTCCCTCGAAGGGGTGTGCCCGAGTCAGGCTGCTGGGGCCACAGGGCACCCGCGCACATGTTCAACCAGGCACTGCCCAAGCGGCTTGGTCTATCTGGCCAATCCCCACGCCCGTCAGGGAGCGCCCCTCCCCAGTGGCTGGCACCTTCGGCTCCCGCCCACAGGGTGGCTGTGAAACGGGAGCTATGGTTTTAATTTACGTTTCCTGGTTACTAATAAGCTTGACTGCATCCTTTGATGCTTCTGTGCTGTTTGGGGCTCTTCATCTGTGAAGCGCCTGTTCCTGGCTTTTGCCCTTACTTCTACCGTGTTGTCTTCCTTTTCACTCTATATTCTAGACACCGCTTCTCCGTATGTTTTGTCTCTTTACGGTGCTTTTGACGAACTGAATGTCTTGATTTCAATGTAGTCAAATTTATCAATCTTTCTCCTGTATGCTTTGTGCTGTGTTATCCTCCAGTTCAGAAACCCCTCTCGGCCCCAAGACATAAACAAATCTCCCTGTATTATTTTCACAAGCGTTCTATGCCACTTTGCTTTTCAGATTTACGTCTTTAATTCTCCTGCAGCTCGGTGATGGTGTGAGGCTGGGATCACACCCATCTTTAAAATTCCTCCTCAGCACCTAGCATGATGCTGCATATACAGTATCTCTGTAACAAATAGATCAAATACTGCTTTGTGTTCACAGCTCGGATTTCACTCTTGAGGAGAAAAAAAAAAAAAACGTAAGAAGCTTCTCAACCTCTGGGTCAGCACTTTGACCAAGTTATTATTGGCGTAGCATGACTTTTTGGAATTTCCTTACTTCCTTTGCCAACTTGGAGGCTACGGCTAACCTGAATTCACGGGGAGCTCAGTGGAAAGAGCAGAACATGGGAGTCCTCGTCCAAGATCCAACGGTCCTGGGTTTTGCGTCTCCATTTGTGCAACAGGAATTAAAACAACAGTGGCACCCACTCCTAGGCATACACCTCAGACAACTTACACTCACACAGAAGCCTGTACAGCCGTATTCCCAGCAGCGCTATTCACAATAGCTACAACGTGGAAACAACCATCAACAGATGAATGGATCAACAAAATGTGGCCAATCCACATGGTGGGGTATTCGCAATAAAAAGAACGAAGTACGATGCGCCCTGCTACTCAAACCCTGAAAACACTCTGCTCGGTACAAGAAGCCAGACACAAAAGGCTACAAATCATACGAATCAATCCACAGGAACTGTCCAGATAAGGCAAATCAGAGACAGAAAGTAGATGGTTAGGGCTGCCAGGGCACAGGGGCAGTGGGAATGGGGAGTGACTGCTAACGGGGTAGGATTTTTTTTTTTTTCTGGGATGATGGGAATGTTCTGGAATTAAAAAGTGGTGATGGCTGGAGAGAGTGAATATGCCGCTACAAAGACATTTTGAAATGGCTAAAACCTTAAATGGTGAATTTTCTGTAATATGAATTTTATGTCAATTTTTAATATGCACTAAAAAAAATGCCGATTTGTTGAACACCACGCTACTGGAATATTCCTGTAGTGACTAAAACCACAGACGCTGAAAATAGACTGCCTGGAGTCGGATCCTAAGAGCTGTGTCTTGGGTGAAGGTGAAATTACTTCACCTCTGGGCTTTCCTTACATCACCTGTAAACACCGACATAATAGTTTCTGCCTGAGATCACAAGAATTAAAGGGGCTCATACTTACAAAGCACTTAGAACAGTGCCTGAACTTAAGTGCTCACTAAATGTTTGCTATTAGCAGCTATAACTCGATGTGCAACGTTAGCTACGGGCTATCTGTAGTGGCCGGGGAATTAGAACCAAGAGCTGGCTCAAAGCAGAAGTGTCCCCTAAGGACTTTAGCCCTGACACCTCACTGTTTCCTCACCAACGTTAGGAGGCAGAGTTATCATCACCCCCCCCCCCAGTTTACAGATGGGGAAACTGAGGCTGAGAGAGGTTAAAGTGACATACGCAGGACCTCACGGGAATTCGAATCAAGGTCTAACAAAATCCAGAGCCCTGGCTGGCCGCCCCACTGGGAGACACCCCCCCACCCCCCCCACCCCCCGCAGGCGGGAATCTGGCTGGCATCACCGCGGGGGCTGCAGGTCTTGGGGTGGCTGGGCTGCACGCTCCTGTGAACCAGGGACCAGGACCCTTCCGCTCCTGCACCTGGCGGCGCCCAGCACACCCGAGCAAACCACCGCGCTTGGGGAAGCGGTGGTGGCCTTTCTTCAGGCGCTCCCTTAATCTCAATTACTCCTAATTCAGAACAAAGACGACAACAAATCCCACTCCAAGTCCTTCAGACATGAGAATAAAGGAGCGCGCACAAAGGGGTGACTCTCGGAGCCTCGCGGGGAGCCCCGGGCTGGGGTCTGGGGGCAGAGGGGCCGAGCTGCGGTGGGTGGGGCGCGAGACCTTCGGGGTCCCTGGGGAGGGGGCGGGCCCAGAACGGGGGTCCCCCGGGGTGCAACGCCGGGATGGGAGTGGGGAAGGGGAGCCGCGGGGCTGAAGGAATGAGTCTGGAAGGGAGGGTGCCGAGGCGGGGGTCGTAGGGAACGGAGAGACGAAGGGGTCCGAGGGTCCGCGACGCTGATGGCGCCGAGGGGCACCGGTCCCGGGGGGCGTGGCGGGGCTCACAGGGAGGGACGGGCCGAGGGGGACGAAGCGGGCTCGGGACCCGGGGCCGGGCGCGGGGGGCTGGGGGGGGGGGGATGGCGACGCGGTACCTGCAGAGGCGGCGCAGTCTCCGAGTCGGTCCCGCCAGACCCGCGAGGCCGCCGCCCCCGTCACCACCGCCACCGCCACCGCCGCCCCGCTCAACGCCGCCGCAGCTGCCGCGGGCCGCGCCCCACGTGACACGCGCCCGCGCCGGGGGCGGAGCCTTTGCGGGGCCCGCCCCCGGCGTCCCTACGTGCCGGCCCACCTTACTGCGCGTGCGCGGCGGTTGCCGTGGAAACCGGGCAAGCGTCGGGCCGCCAACGATTCGGGCGCGAGTGGTAGGCTGAGGAGGAAAGCGGGGCCTCCCTGGCGGGGCCGGGGGCAGTAGCGACCCCACGGAACGGGGCTTTCGGTGCTTCCGGAATGAGCATGCACCCCGAGACCTCGGAGCCCGTGGTGGACGGGCCGGCGGAGCAGGGCTGCGCGCAGGAGCCGGGCGTGGAGGAGTCGGCGAGCGACCACGGGGACGCAGACCTGGGGGGCCTCAGGGAAGGTGCCGACTGCCGCCCCAGGGAGCCGAGGGGGGGCGAGGGGCTGCCCCCAGCACCACACCTGACCTTCCCAGCCAGCGGGAACAACAGTAATAATAACAGGAGCGGCACACACTTTTTAAAGGATGCGTGCCCAGCGTTCACCTCGTTTGAGCCTTACACCCTGCCCTCTGCGGTAGGCCCTCCTCCCCCCAGTTCATAGAGATGAGGAAACGGACTTAAAGAGGTTTTGAAACTGGCTCCAAATGGATCACCCTCATTCGGTCAATGACAGAACAGATTCGTGCTTCATAGTCCGACTCCGGAGCGCTAGCCCTTGCCCAACACCCCCTTCCCCCATCGCCCACCTGTTCCGTGTTTTCAACGTATCTCTTTGTTGCTACCACCGTGTAAGACGAAGGCTCTCCCCTTCTAGACCGCAGGCTGTGTTGGGGCAGGATTTCCTGATCGAATTCAATGTCCAGTCCAGTGCCTGGTCCGTGGTAGAGAGTGAGTGAGGAGCTGGTGATTCTGGGGTCAGTGGGTGACTGCCTCCACAGAGTTTCCCAGAATGGGTTTAGAAGACAGCCTTCACCCTCTGCTCCCATTTCGCCGCTCCATTTCCTAAGGGAAATCTTTTAACGACGAGACAAACTACTTGATTTGCATTTCATTTTTTGGACGCAGTCAACAAACGTGTCTTGAGCACTGACCTGTCCAGGCAAGCCCTGTATGAAAGAGCTGTAGGGAAGCCTTGTAGCCGTCTGGAAAGAGATAGGCTTTGGAGCTGCTCACGCTGGGTATGGGTTGCGGCTCTGCAACTAACCAGCTTTATGGCTGCCAGCCCAGGGTTTAAACCTCTCTTTGGGGGCAGTCTCCTCATCTGTGAGCAGGGATAATCATAATTAGGTTGCTGGGTTACTGTGGGCCATTAATCAACGCTAGCTCTTGTCATTCATGCAACCAATCAATCATTACGTATATGGAGCACCTCCTCTTTATTCCACAAACACTTATCTGGTGCCTCTCTTGGCTGGGCATTGTGTGCAGTGGGAAATAGAAGACTGTAAGACACAGCCCCACACACGGAGTGTTTACGGTGGTTCGATAGACCACAGGAACACAGAGTGCAGTCACCAGTGGCTCTTAAAGGTTAAGTGCATTTGAACTGGCCAATTTTGATTGACCGCTAAAAAAAAAAAAAAATTAAGTGCCTTTAAATGTGCTCATTCTCTTCTTACCAACGATATTTTCACCGTTTTTGTTTCTTTTCCTGTGGTTTTTCTTTCGAGAACTTTTACAAAAGAAGAGAGAACATCATAACAAGCGCCCAGGCACCGTCCCTAAGAATTGAAAATGATCAATACTTTATCATTTCTGCTTGAAGTCTTTTTTAAACTTAAGAAATAAGGCATTTCAGATAAAGGTGATGTTCCTTTTGGCCTCCTGCCCTCAGTTCATTCTCTGCTCCCCTTCTCCAGAATTTTGTATGAATTCAATCACCTCTGTCTCTGTAATATATCCTTAAACAGTGCAGAGCATTGGTTTGTATGTTTTAAACTTGTATGAATGTTATCCTGGGCTTATGACGAAACTTGCTTTTTCATTTCATACACGTTTCTGAGAATTACCCGTATCTTTTTAATGTGTGTCTATTTTTGAGAGAGAGAGAGGGAGACACAGAATGCGAAGCGGGCTCCAGGTTTTGAGCTGTCAGCACAGACCCCCACCCAGGGCTCGAACCCACAAACTGCAAGATCATGACCTGAGCCGAAGTCGGATGCTTAACCGACTGAGTCACCCAGGCGCCCCAAGAATTGTCCATGTTGATTGATGTAGCTCCAGTGGCTTCTTTTCCAAGGCAGACTACTGATCCATTGTTTTATATAACCAGTCGCTATGGATGGATGTTTGCGCTGTTGACACTCTTTGGCTGTTAAAAGTAACGCAGAAATGAATATCTTTGCACACATGTCCTTGCACACCTGTACAAGAGCTTTTATAGAGGACGTGCCCGGAAGCAAACTTCCCGCGGTCCTTACCGATGCTTTACAAACTGTCACCCACGTTCCATACTAAACACAGATACTAATCAAGCTGAAATTGGGCAAATTTTTTTTCTACCCTTCTTGACCTCTATGGAACCAGTCTCTCTCTCTCTTTTTTTTTTTTTTTACAGCAATTAATGATCCTAAGGAAACACGTGTGGGTCCTTCTGACGTACGCTACCCAAGCGAGCAGAAACAGAGTGGCGATAGCGGGGCAGACGGTCACTTAGGACACCAGACAGATGACAAGGGAGACCACGGCCCCAGGTATGTGGGCATGCTGCTGCCAGTTCCAGCGCACATTTACTGAGGAAGGAAGATCGTGTGACCGCCCCTTTGTATCAATAAGGAAACTGAGGCTCGGGGAGGTTAAAGAGCCGGCCCCGGTGTCTGAGAATTGGTAGGGGAGTCAGGACGGCGCTGCCTCTGTGGCACAACTAACCACAATGTGTTAAACTTTAATGCCAGACCTGGAGAAAGAAATTCTGGCCGTTCTTGATGACACCGTCGAAAGTATTTTTATTAGAACCTACACGGCAGGGCGCCTGGGTGGCTCAGTCGGTTGAGCGGCCAACTTCGGCTCAGGTCAGGATCTCGCGGTCCGTGAGTTCGAGCCCCGCGTCGGGCTCTGGGCTGACGGCTCGGAGCCTGGAGCCTGTTTCAGATTCTGTGTCTCCCTCTCTCTGACCCTCCCCCGTTCATGCTCTGTCTCTCTCTGTCTCAAAAATAAATAAACGTTAAAAAAGAAATTTTTTTAATAAATAAATAAAATAAAAAAAAAGAACCTACACGGCAATTTTCAAGATTGCTGAAAGTGATGATACGGGACGAGGCCCTGAAAAAGGTGTACTGAAAAAGAACTTAAAAGAGTCCAGGAAGAAAAAAAAAAATTAGTTATCGGGCATGTAGGATATTTTGGAATTTGGGGAAGAAGTTCTGACTGTATTGCAAATTGAAATTTCAAATTGCTGACAAATTGCAACGAATTTCCTTTTCATGTTTCTCATGGAACAGAATGACTAAACGTTTTATACAGAAACTCTGCAAGCAACACCAACTTTACATTACCCCAGCATTGAACGACACGCTGTATTTACACTTTAAAGGTAAGGACCTGGGGGCGCCTGGGGGGGCTCCGTCGGTTAAGTGCCTGACTTGGGCTCGGGTCATGATCTCACGGTTCATGGTTTTGAGCCCCTCAGCAGGCTCTGGGCTCACAGCTCAGGGCCTGGACCCTGCTTTGGATTGTGTGTCCCCCTCTCTCTCTGCCCCTCCCCTGCTTGCTCTCTGTCTCTCTCTCAAAAATAAACAAACATTTAAAAAAAAAGTTTTGAGGTAAGGACCTGGCCCAGAAGTGTCGCATCAGGCCGAAGTTATCAAAAGTGTCTTGCTGGGATCCTCTGGAGTTCTCAAAGTATATCAAGGTAGAAATTTCAGAGTTGAGTGGAGATTTACGGAGAAGCAGTATTTCTCCGAAAAGTCTTCCCTGACTGGAGTTTATAAAGGGGGCCACTGCCCGTACCGATACCAGGGAAGCGTGTTGCGATCTTTGATTTATATTTTCTAAAGGACTTTACGTTTTTCAGACCAGGCCAGGAAGGCCCCCAAGGGCTCTTAAAGAAACACAGGGCCTCCTAACTGGCCTCCTCACCTCCACGTTGCCCCCTCCAAAATTCTGCACCCAACATAGGAATCGCAGGGAATGGGATGATGTCGCAGGGCGGATCCCGAGGGGACCGATCTTTAAGAGGTTGGAAGAAGAGGACCCAACAGGTTGGACTTAGTGGAGAGAGTCAGAAGGTACAAGAGCTAGGAGGGAGGAGTCCCTGGATTCTCTGCTGCTGCCATGGACCAAATTGTCCCCAAACCTAGCGATGAAAACAAATTCAATGTCTGGTACCGTTTCTGAGGGCCGGGAACCTAGGAACAGCTTTGCTGGGTCGTTCTGGCTAATCAGCAATACTACAATTTTTTAATCAAAACTTCTTCAGGGGGGCGCCTGGGTGGCTCGGTCGGTTGAGCATCCGATTTCGGCTCAGGTCACGATCTTACGGTTCGTGAGTTCGAGCCCCGCGTCGGGCTCTGTGCTGACAGCTCGGAGCCTGGAGCCTGCGTCGGATTCTGTGTCTCCCTCTCTCTCTGCCCCTCCCTCGCTTGCAGTCAGTCTCTCTCTATCTCTCTTAAAATAAATAAACATTAAAAAAATTTTTTTTAAACTTTTTTGGGCAAAAAAATAACCTTTCAAAGGCTTTGCGTAAGAGCAGAGGAACGATGAACTACAAATTGATAATGAGTTACTAAAGTAAAGAAAATGTTTTCTAACCTTAAATTTGGCTCATAAAACTGAAAAATGGAAGGAAACAAAACCCACAGTTAGCACTCCTTTCAGGCTTAGCCGGGTCCCCACGCTCATGGTACGGCTTCCCTTGGCTGTCTTCCCCTGCTTGGACCTGCTTCTGGCTCATTTCGGGAAGGCCCCCCATCGCCTCCACTCACTCCCGGCCGTGAAGGGAAGGTGGTTGCTACAGGGCTCGGCCCCACCTTACCCGGACTGGCCGTCCCAGCGAAAAGACCACCTCTCTCCAGCGGACCCAGCAAAACCCCCCAGCTATCAAAGTTGGCCCCATTTGGCTAAGTGTGACTGGCCCCCAGTGAACTGCTAAGACTCTGTTTGGCCCCCCAGGAAGCCATGGGGCAGCCCCAGGAGAGGAATGCCCCTCAAGGAAGGTGGCCGTGGTGTTCCCGGCGGAAGGAGGTGTGGATGCTTGGCAGGGAGGCATACACAAGGGTGACCCCGAGCTCCTCGGACGCCCCCTTCCTTCTCACCAGGTTTCGATCGCATCGAGAACCTCGAAGAGTACACGGGGCTGCGTTGCCTCTGGCTGGAGTGCAACGGGATACAGAGAATCGAGAATCTGGAGGCCCAAACCGAATTGCGATGTCTCTTCCTGCAAGTGAACTTGCTTCATAAAATCGAGAACTTAGAGCCTCTGCAGAAACTGGATGCCCTCAACCTGAGCAACAATTTCATCAAGACCATTGAAAACCTCTGTAAGATGCCCCCACCCCCGCCCCCAGGGGTCTTTCTCTGTGCCCCTGCGCCCACCCCTTTCCCCTGGGGGAGGTTCTGGAGGATTTGTATACCCCTGTTGCTTACTTCTGCCCACCTCACCTTCCAGCCTGCCTGCCGGTCCTGAACATGCTCCAGATGGCCCACAATCACTTAGAGACCGTGGAAGACATTCAGCATCTAAAGGAGTGTTTGAAACTTTGCGTCCTCGACCTTTCCCACAATAAGCTGAGTGATCCCGAAATCCTGAGCGTCCTGGAGAGCATGCCTGACTTGGTAAAACGTGCACACGCTCAAAACTTGCGTTCTTTAACGTTTTTTTATTTATTTTTGGGACAGAGCGAGACAGAGCATGAACGGGGGAGGGGCAGAGAGAGAGGGAGACACAGAACCGGAAACAGGCTCCAGGCTCCGAGCCGTCAGCCCAGAGCCCGACGCGGGGCTCCAACTCACAGACCGCGAGATCGTGACCTGGCTGAAGTCGGACGCCCAACCGACTGCGCCACCCAGGCGCCCCAAAACTTGCGTTCTTTAGATACCGAATCTCTCTTCCCTCCTTTCCTCTGGGCTCTTCCTTCTCCCAGTCTGTCCTCTTGGTGTTTGGAGCTGGAGTAGCTCGAATGCCCAGCCTCCGGGTCATTTCACCCGCAAACGTTTCAGGGCCGCTGGCAGATGAGAACTTCCTTTCTTGACTGCTCACAGTTACCCCCCACTGGCCCCTCTCACTCCTCCGCCAGAGAAGCCAGCTCCCCTTGCAGGACTTTGCCACGTTCCGGATTTGGTTGATTGCACCCCCGTGGTGTCGTTTAGCATGTTCTGCTGGACCCGTGTTTCTTGTGAAATGCCGATGGGGCCGGAGGCGCGGTCCAGTGCAGCTCCAGGCTGCGGCACGGCGCGGGGCCTGTCATGTCTGGTTGTCTCTCTTGCGTGGAACTTGAAGACAGCCTGGTGGCCCCCCCCCCCGTGTCGTCAGCCTGCTGCAGCCGGTTGAGGCCCCCCACCCCCACCCCCCGGCTGTGTAGCAGCCACCGGCGAACGCGACACCGCCTCGATGAGCCATTCCTTCAGGAGCCACGCGGTGGCCATTGTCCAGACCACATGTCCCTGCCACGTTAGCTGGCGTACTTCTGCAACCGGGAACCCCCTCGTCTAATGGCTCCCCCATGCGTAGTTCGCACAGAAAAGGCCGGGATGAAGGTCTGGTTCGTTCTTTTTATTCATCGATTTTCGGGGAAGGGGGTCAAGAACCCAGCGACCACTAATGGTGACAATGAACGGCTTTTCTTTCCTGGTGGCATCATGAACTTGGGTTCATGTGTACAGTGTCCGATACGATTTAACCCTTGCTGTCACGTGTACCGAGGAAAGGAAAGTATGACAAGGAAATTTACAAGGAGAGCGTTACAAGGGACACCCAAAACCCCTGAGTTCACTGTTCACCGCTTAGGGCATGGATGTGCAAGGCAAACCTGGGTCGCTTTAAAGCATGGTAAGCAAATCACAGTTCAGGAACAATCTGAGCAGCTGGTCAAGAAGGGCTAGTTTAGAACTGCCAGCACACGGCGATAATATGAAGCTGTCGTATAATACTTTTTGTTTTTTCTCGTTGCTTAACTGCCGTAACAAAGTACCACACACTGGGCAGCTTAAGTGACAGAAATGCATTTTCTCCTGATTCTGGGGGGTAGAAGGTCCAGGATCAAGGTGTCTTTGGGGCTGGTTTCTCCTGAGGCCTCTCTCTGTGGCCTGTAGACAGACGGCTCACTGCGTCGTCACAAGGTCCTTCCCTCCGTGTGTGTCCGAATCCCCTCTTATCCCCCAATCCCCGACACCTGTCAGACCGGACAAGGGCCCACCCCAATGACCTCATGTAATCTGAATCACCTCTTTAAAGGCCCTATCTCCAAATTCGGCCACATTCTGAGGATGCTGGGGTTAGAAATTGAACGCGTGAATTTGGGGGCGGGGGGGACACAGCTCAACCCGTGACAAAAGCAGTCTGCTTTACAGTGACATTGTGATCACTTTCAAATCCTCCCCACGCGATGCAGCCCCTTAGTGCCTGCCCCTGGGTGTATTGCCCCCCCCTCACCCCACCCCAGCCCTGCGGCGCTGGCCCCTGAAGACACCATGAGAATGGAGAAGGCGGTATGAGAATGATGTTTGGGGAATGCTACGTTAACTAGCGTATGGTCTATTTATTTTCACCAATAACACAAACCACTTTAGATCAGAAAACTCACACCTTCAGGCAAACTAGTTTGTTTTTTTTTTAACGTTTTTTATTTATTTTTGAGATAGGGAGAGACAGAGCATGAACAGGGGAGGGTCAGAGAGAGGGAGACACAGAATCTGAAACAGGCTCCAGGCTCTGAGCAGTCAGCACAGAGCCCGACGCGGGGCTCAAACTCACGGACTGTGAGATCATGACCTGAGCTGGAGTCGGCCGCTTAACCGACTGAGCCACCCAGGTGCCCCCAGGCAAACTAGTTTTAAATGGCGCTCCCGGATATCACCTTGGCCGCTCAGTTAGTTCTCTGAGTTTCGCAGGCCGGGAAGGAGGAGACAGTGTGTAAAGAAGGGGGAGGGGGGGCCACGCTGGTCCAACGACATCCAGCACTTTCCATCCTTTCCCTAAGTCAGTGCTTCCTGTCCGCCTGGCTGCGGTGTATGCTTTCTTCAAATGGGTGCTGGCCAGGGAAGAGGGAAGACGATCAATTAGACCAAGGTTAACGTCAGCAAAAGGGCTTGGCTGAGCAAAACAAGGCCCTTGCCGACACGGAGAGGCCTCCGGATGTGCCTTCCGAGGCTGTTCTGGAAGGACGGTGAGATTCCAGATCTGGAGTTCAAGCGCAGGAAAGCGCTGCTCTATAATCATCAGCCCTGGGGACAGAAAAGTGAGGAGACGCCTCCGGCTTCCCTGATAAAGTCGCGAGGAGATGGCGTGGGCACACGCGCTGTGTTTTGTTCTCTCAGAGCACCGCACGCGTGAAACGTTTCAGTCACACCCCTGTTTTTGTAACGGCTTTGGTTCATGCTTACAGCGTGTACTGAATTTGATGGGAAACCCCGTTATCAAGCACATCGCTAACTATCGAAGGACAGTCACCGTACGACTAAAACATCTCACCTATCTGGATGACAGACCAGTTTTCCCAAAGGACAGGTAAGGAGGGGGGGAGCCTGTGGCTCACATTTTAATACAGAATTGTTGTGCACACTCAACAGTAAACTCGTACAAATTTCGGACTTGGGAGCATTTCCGCACATCGTTACACATTCTTAGGAAACAAGTTTGATGGCTGCATAACTGTTTATAATAAGAAATTCCCTGTTTTCGAGCGCTTATTCATAGATTGGCTTTTTCGTAATCCCCTGATGAGTATCCTTGCATGTAAGTCTCCGGCCTCGCTCCTGCTGATTTCCATAAGGTGGAATTCTGGGAGTGGTGTTATTGGATTAAGGACTGTGGTTTGAGCCTTTTCAAAGGCGCTTGTGAGTATTTTCTAATTGTTTTTTAGCAAGTTTGTAAAGTTCATAACTTCAGCAGACATAGCCGCGTGAAAGAAATCTTTGCCGGGTTAACCGGAGAGCGAAGACTATATCTCATTTTATTTGGGGGTAACTGATGGGGTCGGGCGTCAGGCAGGGGCATCGTCTCCGCCCATCGCTTTCTCCCGCGCTCCTTTTGGAGGCCCTTTCCTTCCTGGTTGCTAAGAGCTCTTCCTTATATTAAGAATATTGAACCCAGGACTCCCAGGACTCACTACTTTCATCTGTGTTTTTAATTTAAGTCCCTTTTGACTCTCAGAGTAAGCCCCCAGTAGTACGGGCTGCCGGTAATATGTTCTTGAACTCGCAAACTTAAATCCAACAGACAAATATTTCCAATAGAAGTGAGAGCCTCCTCTCCAACCAGATGAGAAAACAAAACCGCCTGCTTCTGGGCAGTCTGAGTTCTGTCCGCTCGGAGGGGCTCGCTAACGTCCCCGGCCTCACATTCCTTACCTGGAAGGTGGGGACAATGTGACCGCAGCGTCCTTGTTCCACGTGGGGTTTGAGCAGAGCTGGGCTCAGAGGAGAGAGCGGGAGCCCCACCCGGGGCGGGGCTGACCCCGCAGGGAAGGGTGAACAGGGGTGGGAGCCGGACCCCTGGCGGTGAGACCCCACGCTCTGGCTCAGGGCCCCGAGTCCCCTGCGTCTTAGTTCTAACCGCGCCCACCCCTGGCTGATGGAGCGAGCCACCGGCTGTTCTCCGTGCCCCGGAAGCACTTCACTGGTGTTGCAGGTGTCTACTCATGCGTCACCTCGTTAAGCCCTCCCGACCCCACCCCTCATCTCGGAAGCACCTTTTCCACCTGGGGTCTCTTTAACCGGATTTCTTTTCTGTGGACACATCAGCCTCTGGCATACTTGTTTCCTTCTTTAGGGTCTGTCTTTCCCCATAAAAGGGCAGTTCTAACAGAGCGAGTATCGTCACCTCTTGGGTCACCTGCTGCCGTATCCCCAGCCCCTAGAACAATTCACCCATTCAAGGTGTACAAGTCAGTGTTTTCTAGTGTATTCAGGGTTGTGCGCCCACCCCCACACCCATTCTAGAATATTTTTGTCGCCCCAGGAAAGTAACCCTTACTCATTAGCTGATATCCCTCATTCTCTATCTCTGTGGGTTCTTTCTTTTCTGGATGTTTCATATAAATGGCATCACACCACGTGTGGGCTTTCGTGATCGGCTGAGCAAAATCGTTTCAAGGCTCGTCCACACAGCAGTATGTATCAGTAATCCGTTCCAAAACAACGTCACAAAATAATATTCCATTTGGAAATGCCCCATTGTATTTATCCATCCGTTGATGGACTTTTGGGTTGTTCCCACTTTGGGGCTATCGTGAAGGGTGCTGCTACCAATGTTCGTGTGTGGGTGTTTGTGTGGACATCTCTTTTTATCTCAGTTGAGGGGATACTTAGGAGCATCACCCTGGCTTGTACGGGAAGAGTACGTTTATTTTTTTTTTTAATTTTTTTTAACATTTATTCATTTTTGAGAGACAGAGACAGAGCGCAAGAAGGGGAGAGGCAGAGAGAGAGAGGGAGACACAGAATCCGAAGCAGGCTCCAGGCTCCGAGCCGTCAGCACAGAGCCCGACGCGGGGCTCGAACCCACAAACTGTGAGATCATGACCTGAGCTGAAGTCAGGTGCTTAACAGACTGAGCCCCCGCCCCCAGGCATCCCTGGGAAGATTACGTTTAGCCTTGAGGTTGCCTGGCTCCCTTCCAGAGCAGCAGCACCACGACGAGCGACTCCCTGCTTGGTGTCCTCGCCAGCATCTGGTGTCAGTGTTTGGGAGTTTCAGTCCTTCCAGTCGGTGTGATGTGGGATCTCATCGATGTAATTTGCAATTCCCTAATGTCATAGGATGCTGAGCTTTTTTGCCATCTGCCTATCTTCTTCGGTGACGTGTCTAGGTCATTTGCCTGTTTTATTTTTGTGTGTGTGGTTTTTTTTTTTTTTTGAGTTGTCATAGTTGTTTGTTCGAGACAGAAGCCATCTCCCAGTTATCTTTCTTGTAAATATTTTCTCCCCATCTGTGGCTTCTGATTTCATTAAAAAAAAAAAAAAACTTTTTCTATTTTTAAATTATGTGGTCTTTGTGTCGAGTTGTAGAAGTTCTTTATGTATTCTATTTACACATCCTTCAGCAGGCCTATACTTTGCAAATACTTTCCCACATTCTGTGGGTTGTCTTTTTACTTCGTTTATGGTATTCTTTGTGTTACAAACACTTCTAATATCGATGGAGCCCGAGTTCTCTGTTTTTCTTTTGTTGCTGCTTCTTTTGGCATCACATCGGGAGGGTTTTGCAAACCATCAAAGGCATAGGTGTGCACGTGTTATCTGGAATCCTTGTGGCCACATGTCCCATGTGCCTTCAGTTTGATTTGAGGGAAATGAGCAAGTTTGGTCGGACAGTGTATGTTTTGAATTGACTTTTAACCTGCGAAAATTCAGACCTTCCCAGTTTCTGGTGTTTTTATTTGTCCTCATTGACAGAGCTTGTGCCGAGGCCTGGGCCAGGGGCGGGCTCGCAGCTGAGAAAGAAGAGAGAGAGCAGTGGGAGAGCAGAGAGAGGAAGAAGATCACAGACAGCATCGAAGCCCTAGCGATGATTAAGCGGCGGGCAGAGGAGAGAAAACTGCAGAAAGCCAGCCAGGAGGAAGGTACGCTCGGGGCTCTGTTTAGACTAGAAATCTGGGCTGGTGAACTTGGTCTTTCAACTCTGGGATTTTTTTTTTAATGTTTATTTATTGAGAGAAAGAGCGAGATCTGGGCTGGCGAACTTGGTCTTTCAACTCTGGGATTTTTTTTTAATGTTTATTGAGAGAGACAGAGAGAGAGAGAGATCTGGGCTGGTAAACTTGGTCTTTTAACTCTGGGTTTTTTTTTTTAATGTTTATTTATTGAGAGAGGGAGAGCAAGAGATCTGGGCTGGCGAACTTGGTCTTTCAACTCTGGGTTGTTTTGTTTTGTTTTTTTAATGTTTATTTATTGAGAGAGGGAGAGAGAGAGATCTGGGCTGGCGAACTTGGTCTTTCAACTCTGTGATTTTTTTTTTAATGTTTATTTATTGAGAGAGAGAGTGTGTGTGAGAAGGGTGAGGGGCAGAGAGAGGGAGAGAGAGAATCCCAAGCAGGCTCCATGCTGTCAGTGCAGAGCCCATTGTAGGGCTTGAACTCATCAACTGTGAGATGGTGACGTGAGCCGAAATCAAGAGCCAAATGCTTAATTGACTGAGCCCCCCAGGCGCCCCCGGGATTGATTTATTTTTGACCATTCATTCACACCTCTCTGGTCCATGTGCATGTGGCCTCACCCACCTGCCCCCAGCTCTTCCCGGTGGTGAAAGCACAGTTGTGTTAAAATAGCCTAGTTTTCCAAAATAAATGATGCATTGGTTTTCTATGACAGCCATAACAAATAACCATAAATGTAGGGGCTTAAAACCACACACTTATGATCACAGTTTTGTACGTCAGAAGTCTGACACAGTCTCATGGGACTAAAATCAAGATGTGGGCAGGGCTGCGTTCTTTCTGGAGGCTCCCAGGGAGAGTCTGTTCTTTCATCTTTTCCGGCTTCTAGAGGTGCCCACGTCCCTTGGCCTGTGGCCCCTCCTCCATCTCCCTCTGCAAGACCTTCAACTCTCTCTCCAGCTCTGACTCCCCTGCCCCCCCTCTCTTAGGGATCCATGTGGTGATATCGAGCCCACCTGGATCATCTAGGATCATCGCCCCATTGTCCTTGATCTCCTCGGCAGAGTCCCTTTTACCACACGAGGTCACATACTCACACGTTCTAGGATTAGGATGTGGACGCCTTTGTGGGGCCATTACTCCGTCTACCACAAATGAACACGGAATTCATATCAAAGCAACGTGGAGTTGTATGGATTTCACGCGCCCCACATGTAGGGCCGCTGACAGCAGTAACATCAGCCAGCATCTGTACGCCGGGCTTAGTCAGTGCCTTTATCCCGTACCTCAGTCAGACGGATACTAAGGTTGTCTATTACTACTCTATTGCTCTATTTCACTGCACACAGATCGTCCTCTGCCCATCTGTGGGGAGGGGGCGTCGATAGGTGTCTGCACACCAACGCCAGGCACGGGCACGTGTGCTTACACGGTGAGCACGCAGACATGGTCACAGATCCCAGCAGGGACGGCGCCCGGTTCCGCCCCTCCGCGCAGCCTGCAGCGGCCCTGGCGAGGTGAAGAGGGGTGCCGGGCACCTCTGTTTAGACTTAAGTTGTAAATTAGGAAACCCTACAAGGTTAGCTAGGTTGGGTGACATCCTGGCAAAAGGGCCTTGAAGACCAGCCTGGATGTGGCAGGGGACAGGAGGTGGTGGGCTAGGCAGCAGACAGCTGTCATGGAAGCGATGCTAGGGTCATGAGCTTGGTGGCTCCTGGGGGGAGGGGGCGTGGCAAAAGGTCCAGGCAGGGAGGTGCAGCCCCGGGCGGGAGACAGGCCTTCTGTGCAAATCACCGTGGAAAAACACGGAGGCCCTTGACCTTTTTGGTTTTTGGTTTTTTTTAATGGAGATGAAATTCACATAACGTAAAATGAATCATTTTGAGGTGGAATTTAGCACAATCACAGCGTTGTGCAACCCGCATCTGCGTCTAGTTTCAAAACATCGTCATCACCCCGGAACCAAAGCCTGTACCCGTGAGCCGGGACTCCCCTCTCCGTCCTCCCCCAGCCCCCGACAACCGCCCATGTTTCTGGATGCTTCATATATGTGGAACTCTCTGCAAGATGCGACCTTTTGCCTCTGGCTTCTGTCACCGGGCACGATGTTTTCGCGGTCCCTCCCGGTGGGAGGGAGCACAATCCGTACCGTATTCCTTTTCATGTCCCACCTTGACAACGCAGTTCTGGGAGCCGGGAATGAAACACGTTTTCTCTGTGGCACAGATCGTGTTCCCTCTGGTTCGCTCGGACCAGAGCTGACAGTCTGGGTGCCTGCATGAAACTTGTTCAGCCCTCCAAAGCTACTCGAAAGCTACTACTCCTGGCCTGTCAGGACCAGAGCAGGCCTGGGAAAGGTTCTTGGCCCCAAAGACCCTGTGGCCTATTCTAGGATCTCAGAATCTGTCTCCTCGCCTTGACCTCTCTCACCCGATTTCGAGATTCTGTCCACTCCCGGGTTGGGTGTAAACGACCCCCTCGCTGCCTCCCTAATGTACTGGCCCGAATCCGGGACTCAGAGTTGCCCGCCCACACCTGATGCCCCCGCCAGGATTTGGTCCTGGGTCTGTGCTGGCCCAAGCCCGACACCAGCCTGCAGGATCCTAGGGACGGTCATCAAGGCACCTTAATAAATAAAAACCCCCTTCCTCATCCTGTACCCAGTAGAGGGGCTGGAGTCCCCACGGGGGGTTTTAAATGACATTTGCTGTGTTTCACCCAATTACAACCACACGTGGAAAACAGAAAAGTGGGGCCCGTGGGTGGCTCGGTCGGTTGAGCATCTGCCTCTGGATCTCGGCCCAGGTCACGATCTCACAGTTGGTGGGATGGAAGCCCGGGTCAAGCTCTGTCTGCCAGTGCAGAGCCTGCTTGGGATGCTCTCTCCCTCTCTGCCCCTCCCCAACTTGCGTACACACTCTCTCTCTCTCTCTCTCTCTCTCTCTCTCTCCCTCAAAATAAATAAGCTGAAAAAAAAAAAAAAAGAAAACAGAAAAGCAGCGCTAATAACAAGTGCGGGAAGAACCACCCAGTATTTCGTAGAAGGACCTCGTGGCTCTTCCCCATGCGTGGAACCCGTGTGTGCTCCTATAGAACAACGGCATGATTCTATTGCCTTCTGCCTCTCGTGGGAAATTGGCATAATACATGTTCCACGAGGTAGACATTCTCCTATAGTATTTTGTCCTTTTCCAAACTTTTTATTTGGGTAGTTCTCAAATTTTCAGGAAAGCTTAAAGAATAGGGAAACAAACAGCTGTGTCCGTTTAGACTGGATGGTGTTCGACGTTCACACACACGCACACGCACACGCACACGCAGAGAGAGTCCTGTTGTGCTGAGCCATCTGGACGTAGAGCACCCCACAGTCCGGAAACCCGAATGCTCCCGCGCGCGTCTCCTCAGAGCCTCCTGAGCTGTTTTCTTCAAGGCCGTGTCCCGTTCCACTAGACCGAGTGGCCCCTCTGGGGACCCTTAGCTCCGCTGATTCGCTTTCTTGGACACCATTGCCGTGTCCCCGACAGTCCCCTGAGCTCACGCCCCGTTCACAGTTCGCTGCGTGTCCCCGAGAGACGTCTAGACCATCTCGTCCCCCCCAGGAGGTCTCCTGTTCACCTGCGGACTTCTCTTGCTCAGGGAAGGAGCCGGTGCCAGACGAGAAGGACAACGTGGATGCCACCGAGGAAGGGAAGGAAGAGCCTGGTGAGGAGGGAGGGCGGCGGCAGAAAATGGAGCTGTTTGTCACGGAAAGCTTCAAGGCCAAGGATGAGCTATTCCCGGAAAAGTCGGGTCTCGTGGGGGAGCTGCCCGTGGACGGCACCGGAGCCACTGAAGGCCAGGGGCCAGGGGGGGCACCCCTGGAGGAGACCCTGAAGCCGGCCGCCCCCGGAGCTGCCTGCGGAGGTAAGGAGCGGAGAGCCACACGCGTGCGCCCTCGGGGACCCATGCGTCCCCGGGGACCACGGCCTCTGAGCCACGCGCCTGTGGGGGCCGGGCTACTTTCCACCTCCTCCGATTCTGTGTCTCTAGGATGAAGTATCCATGTCTCATTTTCTAGAGCAGCGCTGCCCATGGGAACATAATGGGGCCATAACTGCATTTTCTGGTAAACAAGGTCAAAAGACACGGGGGAAACACGAAAGGTGTATTTTACTGAATCCGTTATATCTAAAAGATAATCATTTGGGGCACCTGGGTGGCTCAGTCGGTTAGGCGTCCAGTGTCGACTCATGTCATGATCGCGCTGTTCACGAGTTCGAGGCCCGCGTCCAGCTCTGTGCCGACAGCTCGGAGCCTGGAGCCTGGTTCGGATTCTGTGTCTCCCTCTCTCTCTGCCCCTACCCCGCTTGTGCTCGCTCTCTCTCTCTCTCTCTTAAATTTTTAAATTTGAAATTCTTAAATTTCCCTCTCTTAAAATTTTTTTAAAAATTTAAAAATTAAAAAAAATAATCACGCAGATCTGGGCACAGCAGGCCGCCTGGCAGGTTCCGGCCGCGTTCCTTGGGTCCTGCTTAACTAGCAGATAAACCCGGGACTCACCCACGACGCTGCCCTATAGCTGTGGCATTGGTGAAGGGAGCCAGACCTGGAAAATGCCCCGTCTATAGGGCCTTGAGAGACGGGGAACATTTTGTTCCCCTGAGCAGCCTTGGGGGTCTGGCCGGGGAGTTGAACTGGTCTGACCAGAACACAGGGATCCCAGAAGGAAGGTCCCCATGGTCTGGGAGAGACCAAGGAGTAACCCTGTCCCCAGACCATCGAGGATACAGCCAGAGGGGCAGGGCCACACCCCCGAGTGCCAGGCAGGGGTGAATCCTTTTCCGGCTAAAGGATTTGAACAGAGCAGACCAGCCTCGACGACTCACCCAGCTGAGGCCCACCCTGCTCCCCCCCCCCCCCCCCCATACCGCCCCACCATCCACGGGGATTTAGAGCCACGCCCTCATCTTCAGTAACGTCGGAAAAACCCGTCTCGCAGCCTCGCCTTTGACACGCCGCCGCTCCTGCTGTGCCTGAGACCCAAGAATTGCCCAGGGATGAGTTACATCTGAAGGGCCTCGGTCAGGGAAAGAAAACGTTCTCTGGTGCTCAGCTCGCCCCTCTTCAGACGCCGGTCACGCTCTTCAGACTTTGCCACGAGGCTGGAATGCTTCTCTAAGAAGCAGGACTTGTTCTGAATAACTTCTTCCTTGGGAAACACCCGGGCTGCTTTGTATGCCCACGACCTGGCTCTGCCGGACAGCGGCCGTCAACCCCAGGGCCTGGTCATCTTTGTTCCCTCGAAGAGAAGGCCTACCAGAAGGGTTTTTCCCCAGGATTCCCACAGGTGGACATATGACAGGCCTTGTTATTTAAAAGGCACAACACAGGCGTGACCACACGGGGAAGCTGACCCTCCGGGCCGCTGAGGGCCGCGGCCTTTGCTTTCTGTGCCCCCCGCGCATCCTGAGAGGGGAGCTGGGCTGGCAGAGCACGGAGATCCTCCTTCCATTTTGAGTCAAACGACTCAGCCCCGGGAAAGGCAAATCTAAATGGAAAAACCTTATGCTCAGAAAACTGCTCTTCCGTTCACCTTTCCTACGTTAGACAGTCTTGCCTCGTAACCGAAGGACGGAGGGAACCAAGAGATAACCACGTGACCAGCCCTGCTGAATTTCCCGTGCAGATTCTGAGATCCGGGCATGGTCGCCTGAGTCACTGCCCCAGCCCCACCGGAAGTCTGCATCTCGGGGCAGAGGGAGCCGCTAGGAGAGCGGAGGGCACAGCACCCGCCATCACCGCCACCGTGGAAATACGGCACCTTCTGCCTCGAATTACACTCTCCCTGGAGGAGTCCGCCGAGTCCCGGCGGTCACGAAAACGGTCTGAGAATGACCCGTGTTTCCCTGAGACACACCGCGTGCAGGAAAGCGGTGCTGTTTCTGCAGACACTCTGTGATCAAAGCTACGTACGTCCGACCCTTCCGTCAGCAAACCCCAAAACCTCTCTGAGCCTGTCTCAGTCCCCGTGAAATGAAAACGGTCTGTCTGCCACGGTGCGGAAGCGATGCGCCCAATAATTGTTCGTCTCTTCCCGGCCCCACCTTTTCCCGGGACGATGCCCAAGCAGATCGTTTCTTAGGAAGCAAAAGGACCCTGGCCCTGCCTTGACTACGACCACAGTGCCATGAACAGGACAAGGGGTGTGGGAGGAAGGGCCGGCCGGGTGGGGGGGCAGACCACGGCAGTAATTACAAGAACGGAGGAGCTTGCGGCTCTCCTCCGAGGAGCCACCGGGATGGCCACGTGCAGACCGTGACCGCCGGGCCTAGTGAGTGAAGGCCCAGAGGGCCAGCCCGGGGCCGTCCACAGAGGCCACCACAGAAACCCTCTGCCTGCCTCCTCGTTTCATGCTAAATCGGTGTCCAACGTGGCTCTGAGCCAAACTGGACCTAAGTGTGACAAGAAAAGTTGAGCTGCTGATGTCGACTACCTGCAGCCATGAGACTCAAGAGCAAGCAGAGGATGGGACCACGGACAGGGCCTGGGGGCCACGGACAGGGCCTGGGGAGCCACGGATAGGGCCTGGGGGCCACGGATAGGGCCTGGGGAGCCACGGATAGGGCCTGGGGAGCCACGGATAGGGCCTGGGGGCCACGGGATAGGGCCTGGGGGACCAGGGATAGGGCCTGGGGGACCACGGATAGGGCCTGGGGGCCACGGATAGGGCCTAGGGGGCCACGGACAGGGCCTGGGGGCCACGGATAGGACCTGGGGGACCAGGGATGGGGCCTAGGGGGCCACGGATAGGGCCTGGAGGCCATGGATAGGGCCTGGGGGACCACGGATAGGGCCTGGGGGACCACAGATAGGGCCTGGGGGACCTGGGAGAGTAGGAGCCTCGAGGAGGAAGAGGAACCCATCCCCACTCCACGGTCCCCAGCAACCCCACGTTATTAGCAGGCACCCCTGACACTCGTGCCGTGACCGGGGACAGGCGGTCCCAGTGGGTGGTGGGCTCAGCACCTCCTGGGCAGGGCCAGGACCCTGGACTCTCGAGCTTGCCTCCCCCGCATCTCCCCAGTCGGCCTTTATCTCCTTGATAAATCTCTGGCCCCAACAGGGCCTCCTCCCAGGCGCCTGCGTATTCTGCGCTGCTCACCGGCTGGTACGGTTATCTTGCCGGAGTCCCTGTCGAGTTCCAGCAAGAGGGCAGCTTTTTCCTCTCCCCTCTGCTTTAGACAGGGCCCGTCCTCGTCTGGGGGTTCTCGCGGCTTCCGTCCCAGGGGCTGGCCTCCCCCTCTTTTTGGGCTTGTCAGCCCGACCACCGCGCGTGCAACCAGCCCCAAGGTTAATAACTCTGTGCTTGTTCTTAGACTCGCCCCCCCAGACTGCGGCCACCGAGGGTGCGTTAGGCACGGGACTTGATGGAGAGGAAGACTTGGGAACCACCAAATCGGAGGCAAAGGAGAAGCTCTTCATCGATGTACGTAGAGAGCTGCATCTGGAGAGAAGTGTCCTCTTGACCGTTGCTATTAGATCACATCCAAACCTTCAAAACCCTCACGCCCCAAAGCGCGCTCTGCGGCCAACAGGCCTGACATTCCCAAGCTGGCTAGGATTCACTCCGGACCTCGTGACCAGACCCGCCTTCTAACATGACCTCCCCGGGGGTTCATACACGGGCACGGTCGAGATTGAGCCGGGCTGGCCCAGAGGTTTCCCCGGGAGGTACACTGCAAAACAATCCCGTCCCGCTAGCCTCATGCAGAATTGTGGAGAACGTGACATTTATCACGGGAGCCTCTACTCCTCCGAGGACGGCTGTCCAGCCAGCGGCGAATGCCATCGTCCTGGCCCGTGGCCGCTCCGGCTTCCTGACCGAGGGCCCGTTTGGCCTTGAGAACACCCCTTCTCCCAGACGTTCCGTTTGGGGACCGGTCGTAAATGCTCTGGCCCGCAGGAACGGGAAGCGTGGGAATTCACACATTTTGTCACAATCCCTAGGAAGTGTGTTTGGGGGGTGGGGGGCGGGCCAAGGGGTGGGGCGGCATTTCTCACCCCTTTATTTCCATGCCCACCAGACAGCCTCTCTGGGCACGAGCGGGCCCCTTTAGCTTAAACCCATGCGCACAGCTACGCCTGCCCCTGCCTCCTTCCTGGCAAACCTCACAACTGCACGCGAGTCAGTAAGAGTTAAGCGGCGCGGTCCACGTCCAGAGTGGGTCTCTAGTTTTCCGAGCCTATGGATGCTAAGGAACAAAACAGGATTAATTGGAGAACCCGCTGTATACGGGAAGATGGCTAATACTTCTGGTTCTAACTCTGCCTGGCACTGGTCTCAAAGGCGTGCGTATTGACTGAACCTTCCAAAACTCTGCGAGGTGGCAGGTGCCATCATCATCCCCACTGTACAGAGGAAGGGAGTGAGGAACCGGTACACTCGTGGTGCGCTGGGTTCGGGCCCCGTCACTTTCCCCAGACGAAGGGGCCGTGTCTCTAAAGCCACAGAGAAGCGGGGCGAGAGGTAGCCATTCCCGCAGACCTCGGTCACTGTCATCGCTGCGGTCTGGGTTCCCGACGCGTGTGTGAGAGCGTGCACGGTGGCCCGTCGGGTCCTTCCTCAGTTCTCCCGGCCACGGGCCGCGCGCACGCCCCTGCCGCCCCTGCGTGCGCATCGCCTGGTGACGGGGACTCTCTGCTCTTCTAGGACCTGCCCGACTTGGAGGACGAGGACGCGGACGCCGGCGAGCCTCTGGACGGCCAGGACGAGGTCATCAGCCCCGCCTTCCCGCACGAACCTCGTGTCCCGTCACCCCAGTCTTGTCACTTACGGGGCACGGCCCCTTGGCGCGAGTCAGGCGCTCCTGTGCCACGGCACCACGCCCTCGGCCGTCCCTCACCAAAGGAAGGGCGGCTGCCACCGTCGCCCACTTCTGTGAGGTCCTCCCGAGGGCACATCGTGTCACGACGTCCAGTACCTGCTTCTCGTACATAATTACCTGACCACGCGTCTCTGTCCTTCTCGGGTACCGTACGCTCGCTTTCGGGACCTCTGTCCTACAGCGACACTCCGACGGGGAAGGCGAGCGTCCAGGGCAGGATGGGTTCCCCCGGGTGGACCGGAGCCGCCTCCCTCCGGCATCACCGGGGCCCGAGAGAGAGGAAAGCGTGAGACACCATCTCCGTCCAGGAGCTCATCACGGAGGAAGGAAACACACACGAGACCACAGTCCCCGTGGGGGCCTCGTCCCCAGGGGGCCACATCGGGTGGAGCGTATGGCAGCCCGAGGCCGAGGCTCAGAGCGGAGCCCATCTGGAGCCCCGGGAGGGCTGGCGTGGCAGGCACAGGGCGGGCGAGGCGAGCATGGCCGCAGAGCGACAGAAGGTGCAGAGGACCGCGGCCCTGCCGGGGAGCTCGGCTCCGCCCCGGGGGCTCCGGACGGCTGGCCGAGGGCATCCGTCCTGATGCCCGACTGCCCGAGGGCACGGTGCTGGGCTCCCGCACGCCTTTCTTGTGCGTGACGACAGTATTTTATGACCAGTGAGAGAGCAGAATCAGCGCCGGGCATTTGACCGTGACCACCGTGAAAGCAGAAACGTTCACACGTCTTTTCTCTCTCAACAGGTGTGCGCTCCAAAGGTGACAGCCATCTCGAGCTCGAGTGACGACAGTGACCCTGAGCTGGACTACTCCTCACTCCCAGAGCTGGAAAACATCCCAGATACCCTTTCAAACATATTCGCAATCCCCAAGGACACCTCGAGGAAGGCTGAGACGCCCTTTACAGGCATACTGAAAGCGGCAACAGCAAAGAGGGTCTTCGAAACCCCAAGTCTTAGGGACGCTAAGTCCCCACACCCACTGATTCAAGAGCTCCACGACGAGGGACCGTCAGGCCAACCACCGACGCCCCCAACCTGCCCAAGGGACACCGCACCGCCCCCTTCCAGTGAGGACGGGGACAGCGGCCTACTCTCAGCCTCTCCCCCAGGTAACGCCACCCTACGAGGCTCGGATGGTGGGGACACGACCCACTTGCCCCAGACCCAGGGAGGGCGGCCGGCGGGCTGGAGAGGGCCGATCACAACAGACCACGGAGACCACTGTAGATCGTGTCCGTGTATGGCTCTGATGTTGCTACTCGCTGGCCTGGGGGACGGCCGCAGAGCTGACACGCTCCTGGGCGGGCAAGCGGGCGTCTCCGGGGGCCTGGGGAGACTGTGTCTGTCGTTCCCCGCCCCCGCCCCCCGCCCGATCCTCGGCCTCTCCAGACCCAGGCTTCCGAGGGGGGGTGGGGAGCGCGGGACAAGATGAGGGCGACCCCTGGCCGGAGAGTGGCGTCCTCCGCGCGGACGAGTGGCGTAGTGCCGGCAGGGAAGGGAGGTTCGGCAGGCAGGGGGCGGCCGGCTGGGGGGGGCACGTGAAGTCACAGACCAACACATCAGCCTGGCCTGGCGCCGGGGGCCCACACACGTGGCCGGGGAAACGCACGTTTGGGGAAGCGGGTAACAGGCAAATGGGGTGGGTCTAAGTAGTTCAGGAACTGTCGCCGGCTCTCTGTCGAGCCCAGACGATTCCTGCTCTCACCCAACACTAGCTGGTAACCAGATTTCTTCCTTTTCTCCTTAAGTTCACTCATTCATTTCGAGACGGAAAGAGAGACAGAGAGAGCGCGCGCGCACACACGCACAAGAGCAGGGGAGGGGCAGAGAGAGGGAGGGAGAACCCCAAGCAGGCTCCGCACTGTCAGTGCCGAGCCTGGTCCGGGACCTGAACTCACAAAACGTGCGATCACGACCTGAGCCAAAACCAGGAGCCGGTTGCTTAACCGACTGAGGGCCCCAGGCGCCCCTGCCAGGCTCCCTTCCCGACACCAGCTCACGTGGTTGCCTCAAGGCCCACGTGCAGGAAGACGTGGGGGTTGACCACGTCTCCAGAGAACACAGTTACCCTCTCTCCCGACTAGGAAACATCGCCAAGAACGGGCCACGGCTGGAGACGGAGCTCGCAGAGCCCGAGGCGGGAGGCCGCGAGGACACTGAATTTGGCTCGGACTGAACCCCAAGGTGAACCTTCCGCCCCTAGACTGACGGGGACGGTGAGCCTGTGACCAGGCCCCCCCGTGGGCGCAGCCCCCCTTGGCCGGGCTCCCCTTGCTTCCAAAGAGCAGCCCTTGCTGAGGGCGCCGGGTGCCCAGCTCCCCCCATGCTGGCACCCCCCCCCCCAAGTGTGGACGGCGCTGCAGTCCCACTCAAAGCACGTGTCGCCCCCCTCCGCCCCCCCATCCTCCACGGTGTGAACTGTGTAACCACGCACATCTCCCACGAGCATTACAGACACGCCAGGACCCACCGAGTCAGGGCGTTATTTAACATCTGTGCGAGTCGTGTGCGCCTCTTTCCCTCAGGTGCCCCGAGAAAAGGACCAGTCTTCTCCTCACGTGTGATAAGAAATCTGGGTGACGTTCTGGGGGCCCCTTTTCCCCCCAGGACAGCAGGATCTTTCACTGAGCCACATGCTTCGGAGGACGTCAATTCACACATTACACGTCAAAAGCCACGCAAAGGGACGCTGCCGGGCTCGGGCTCAGCGGCCGAGTTTATTCAATCCCTAAACGCGGGACCGAGTGTCTCCCCCTAGAGAACATTAGATCCTGGTCGAAACTGCTCAACAAACACCAACTAACCAGCACCAGCAGCCTCCCTGAGCACGGTGAGGCACCCGCACCGTGACCCCAATGTCGACGGGGCCCCTGCTTTTAAGCACAACACCGTCCCCTGCAGGGAACGAATCCCGACAACACGGACCTTCAGGCCTTTGCACGGGTCGACGAGACCACCGGGGCCTTTGCAACGTGCGGTCGGGAAGGATCTTCGAGCAAAAGCATAAACGGGGAGAAACGACTATTTTGCTGTCCCCGTGGCTCTGACTTGGCTCCCGATCATTTCTGGGGTATTTCCTGCAGTCCCATGACCTCCAGGAAGCAGAAAGGTCTGCCCCCTGGAGACTGTTCTCTCCACTTCCTGGGCTCCAGCCTGGAAGGGGCAGCTGTCGGAGAAGAAGGGCTCTCGGGGTGGGGGAGCAGCTTCCCGGGGCCTCAGAAGCCCATGCGGGGCTTCCTCCTCCTCGGCTGAGAGCCCGAGGGGACAGGCGCCTGCTGCCGGGAGGGGGTGGCCCGGCCGCTGGAGGTCTGGGAAGAGGGCACGGCAGCACCTCCCAGTGTGTGCCTTCGGAGTGGCCGCTCCGCTGAGCCACCCTGGAGGGGCTGCTGCCCGGAGGGGGTGGCCCGGACGCTGGAGGCCTGGGACAGGGGTGAGGAGATGCCTCCTGGGGGGTCCCCGCGGAGCGGTAGCCTGGCCATGTAGTCCCGGAGCGTCTGCTGCCTCTCCGAGGGGACACCCCGAGCCCACGGCTCCTGGGTCAGCTCCTGGGAGGGCGGGGTCACCGGTGGTTGAGGCCCGGCCTCAGGGGATGTCCGGTCTGGGCTGCGGCGGGGGCTGGTGGCGTCCGAGAGGTCCAGGCGGCCACTGAGCGAGGAGAAGGTGCTGGACAGCTGAGTCCGGCGCTTGGGCCGCTTGCGCCGGTTCCCGGGCCCCGAGCTCCCGCCCTGCTGGCTCTCCCACCAGGCGGCCGCCCGGCCGTCCCAGGCTGCCTCCAAACGCGCACTGAGCTCGTCCTCGGGGCCTGGCTCGGGGGCAGGGGGTGGCTCCGCAGAGGGGACGGCGCCCAGGTCCCTCCGCAGCAGGAGTCGCCCTTCGGCCATGGCCGCGCGGAGACCCTCCGGCACCTTCTGTTCCGTCTGCCGCGGTTCCACGCAGCCTAGCACACGGCGGTGGGAGAAGGTGGGTGCTGCCCACACGGGGGGAGGCAGGGGTACCTCCAGCAGGGCCTTCAGCCACCGGCCGCAGCGGGCGGTGGCCTGGGGAGTCCAGGAAGCCACGGGGGCGCCGGAGGCGGGCCCGGGGTCCGCCTGGAGGCCGAGGCGCTGGTGGAAGAGATCCCCAGCCGCGGAAAGCTGGAAGAGGACCAGGACCGGCGCGGAGGCAGAGGGCAGGAGGGCGGCAGCCAGACCTGGAGATGGGAGTGACGGTGACGCCAGGGCCGGGGGGGGGGGGGGGGGTGCAGTCCCCCCCCCCCACTCGTTCCCCTGCCCCAGCGCACCTAGGGTTGGCGCTCTCAGACGCTCCTGCAGCCGCCACTGACTCTTGGGCTCCAGCAGGGGGAACGCGGAGAGGGAGTCGCTGCTGGAGGGGAGAGACTGGGGGGGGGCCCGCCAGCCGGGGCGCGGAGGCCCCCGTTCCTGGAGGAAGGACGGGGAGCTGAGGGGCCGCCCATGATCCTGCGCCCCTGCCCACGGCCCCGCCCGGCCCCTCACCTGCGAGCTGCAGCAGCCGCAGGTGCCCGCCCTGGCCCCCCAGCAGCAGCGGCTGTGCGTGCCCGGGCTGGGGCGGGGGCAGCAGCTGGGCAAACAGGGGGGCGGAGGGGAGGTCGTGATTCCACTTCAGCAGGGGCACCAAGGGGAGGCGCTCATCCACCAGGTAGAGCGAGAACTGGGGGCGACAAGAAAACAAAGAGACCCAGGGCTGTGACTGAGTATGTGATCGGGGGCGGGGGGGGGGGGGGGGGGACCAAGGGGACAGGACCAGACCAGACTGCAGGGGCATCCGATGGGGGTGAATGTGGGGGAGGTTGCGACCAAGGGGCACTGCGACAGAGGGGATGCGACCAGACCCAGGGGGCCACGGGTGACCGCCCATGACCGAAGGGGGCACGCGACTGAGGCGCGAGAGAAGTGTTTGATGAGACGGGTAGCTCTGTGTCCCCCGTGTATCCCGGCTCTCAAGATGAGCCGAGGCCCCAGAGCTGACCCAGCGCTGTGGCTGCCCTGCCCGCCTCTCCCCCCACCCCCGGCTAGTGTCATAGGGGAGGCATTTCCCGGGTGCGTCAGTCACCCCAAGCGCCACACAGGGACAGGCTCTCAGGAGAGGCGCAGAGGAGTCTTGTCACATAGGAACCCACTGGGCCCTCCCCGAACCCGCCCGAGCCTGGAACCTACGCTCGACACACACCTACTAACACCCCAAGACTCCTGGGGGATGCGGGGGGCGGGCCCTCGGGGGAATCTCAGACGCCCTGTGACACCCCGCGCCTTTCTTCCCTCAGCTGGGCCATCCCTGGGGCTGCCTTAAAGCTCTGCTCAGATGTGTCCTCCCCGCGGTGAGGTCCCACCCACCGGTCAGCACATTTCAGGGGCTCATCAACTCATCGGAAGAGTCTCCGGGGTGTCGTCTCTGTGATTCCTGTTTTGACCATCGTCTCTGGGATGGCGTAAGGGGGAGGAGGGAAGGGACCGCTCACCTGGGTCAGGATGAGATGGAACGTGGGGCACAGGGGCTCGGGGCCGCACCCCCCCAGGTACCGGGTCAGCAGGACGCGCTCCCCTTTCTGGCACGCTGCTTCTGCCCCGCCACGAAAGAGCAGCAGACCACACCCGGGTGGGCCCTGGGGGAAGAACCCAGGTCAGCTCCCCCGTGCAGCCGGGGGCCACGGCAAGACACCTGACAGTCCCCCCCACCAGTGGCCCTCTGGGGAAGCCCCCTCCCCGGCCCTGCCCTCCCCCATGTATCCGCTCTGTCCCTCTGCTGTGCCGGTGCCGGTCCCCTCCCCTCACCTGAGTGTCGATAATTTTCACTCCAGTGCGGTCACCCACGGTCAGCACCCGGGGATGGGCCGTGAAGTCTGCCCAGCGCCAGGGAGAGGGGTCCCGGAACACAAGGGTCTCGGGGTCCTTGTAAATTTGCTGCAGCCTTGGGGAGACGGGCCAGCCGTGGGCGGGGAGACGGGGGCTGATGGGGGGGTGGGTACCGGGGTGACACGGCCCGGGGTCCAGGACGCGCCGGGGTAGAGGACTGTCACAGGAAGGGGGCATACCCATCCTGGGGGGTCCACAGACAGACGGCTCCCGAACGGCTGCAGACAGCCAGCTCCCCAGGCAGGTGAGGGCTGCGGGGCACAACTGGGGTCAGCTGACCTCCCCTTTCCCACGCCCACCCCCTCGCAGAGCAGCCCATCTGAGCCCCTCACCTGAGGCTGATCCCTGTGGCCCCCTTCCCGATCTGCAGCACCCGGAGGGGGGCGGGGCGCCCCTGCTTACTGACCTTCCACAGGGCACAGTGGTAGTCAGACCGGACAGCCAGCAGGGCTGAGGGGTGGAGACGGTCGGGGTCAGAGTCAGGCAGCAGGCCGGTCAGTGAGGGGGAAAGGACGGAGGAAGGGGGTGTCCCAGGGACTCACCTTCCCCTTGCACGGTGTGGGTCACCACCTGCCGGACAGGCCCTCGGAGCTGGATGTGGCCAGGGTCGCCGAGGGCCTGGGGGTCACCACCTGGGGCCACGCTGACCTCTTGGAAATCTGGGCCTCTCGCTAAGGACAAGTGTGTGAGCTCTGGTCACCGTGAGCCCCCGACATCCTGCCCTGAGACCAGGCCGGGGGCATCTCTCGCCCCACGGGGAGCCGCCTCCACGCCCTCTGGCCCGGCGGGAAAGGATACGCAGCTTATCCAGGGCGCCTCCCGCAGGGTAGACCAACTGTCCCACCTGGGGCGTCCTTCCGGGCACCCAGGCCAACGCGCCCCCGGTAAACGCGTCGTCCAGGAGGAGCCGCTCCCACCGCGTGGCCAGCTCCTCATGCAGCAGCTCTCCCAGCAGGCCGGCCACAGACGTGCCCAGGACGGGGCCCCCGAGGATGGAGAACCGGCGCTGTCGGAAGCTGAGGGAAGCCCAGGGACACCTGGGGACAAAAGAAGGGCAGGAGGTGAGGCTGCGGCAGTGGCAGTGACAGAGAGGAAGACTAGGTTCCATCCCAAGGGAGGCCAGGCCAGTAGGTGCAGTTTCCATCGACCCAGAATCTCTTCCTTTGGGAAACGACCCTATTCCCGCCGCCCCCCCCCGCCCCGCCCCGCACGCTGCAAGGGTGGTCACATGTCACCTCTGGCTACAGTGATTGCCTCATAGAGAAGCGACGCACAGACCAGGCCAACCACCCCCTTCCCAGAACTTCTGCTGGTGCCCCAGGAAAGACACCGGGTTTCTTCCTCGAAATCAAAAGCTCTCTCACTGCCACTTAGAAACAGTTCGTCTAGGATAAGCCAAGCAAAGCCAAGTGGATGAGAAAAAAAAGAGACAGAGCCTTATTAACGTTACTTGAGCACCCAGATGCAGCCATGCCTGCGGTCCGTGAACCGAATTCTCTCTTCCACTTCCAGTTGTGTGTGGACTATGGCTCATGACTGCACGGGGCAGGGGAAACGACCGTGACAGAAACCTACGTCCGTGCCCTGGCTCCTTCCACCCAACCCCCCCCCCCCCGCCAGCTAGGCCTACTGAGCCCGGCCTTTCTCACTAGCCACTTGCCCCCAGGGCTGGTGTCCACCGAGGTCCTGGAGCAGACTCTTCACACTGACCACTGTCTTCTTCTTAGAATGGCTCTGTGTGGAAAGGCCTTGTCAAGCTCGCACAGCCGACGTTACCCCAAGAAGCGGGTAAGCCTCTCTCCTGGTGGGACCGGGGTTACTCACCCGTGCTCCCTCTAGTTTGAAATTCTCCAGCATCAGCTTCCCCAGGGGCGCAAAGGCTATGTCCCCGTGGTCCCACAGGAAGCGGCTGAGCTGCAGGAGAGGAGGCCAGGTCACTAAGCACAGCCCTGGCACACGACACTGGCCACCGTGCGCCTACCCACCTGTTCTGTCACATCCAGCACGGCCCGGGGCTTTCTTCGGAACGGGATACCTCCCCGGAAAAGCAGGTCCCGGGCGGTCACCCCAGGGTCCCAGGGATCTGAGGGAACAGTGAGGCTGGGGAAGGGGTTCGTCTCGGGAACCAGAAAGGGCCCAGAAGTGGAGCCAGGTGTCCCAGATGACCGGAGGGAAGGCCTTTGGGTGGGGGGTGGGGGACAGAAGTGACATGGGAGCAGCTTGGGAGGGAGCCCCAAGGACCAAGATCCTTACCGGGACCAGGAGGCAGCAAGGGAAGGGGCCCGGGGGTCTCTGGCTCCCAGAGCTGGGCTGCGGCCGTGCACGACACCCCATTCTGAGGAAACACAAGCCCGACAACACCGTGAGCACGGTCCCAGGCGCTGCCATGTGTCATTTATTAACTCACTGGTACAACGGTCCCCGTCGCTTTACTGGTGAAGAAATGGAGACACAGGGAGCCTGGGGCCAATCTGCGCTTCTGACCCACAGCCGCGCTGGCTCTCAAAGAAGGAGCCCCCGTGCCACTACCGGTGACCCGAGTGCCGCCTGACTCTCGCTTCTGCTCGGGACACCACGCGGTTACTTACCTGGGGAGCCCACAGGCCCGCCCGCCTGGCATAATCCTTAGGCAGCCTGTCTCCGAGTGGGAGCCAGATGGCTCGGGCTTCCAGGCAAAGAGCCTTGTCCTTCCTGTCCCAGAGGCCTCTCCTTCCCTTCCGCCTCATCCCTTCCCACGCACCCCTGCCCCGCCCCCCTTCATCCCCACTGTGCTGGTTCAGAGCCCTTATCACACTCGGTATTGATTTTATCCTTTCCCCACTGGTCTGTTCTCACTCAGCCGAACCCTTAGTCCCAGAGGCAGGGGGTGTATGTGACTTACTCACGCTGGATTCTCAGGGCCTAAAAAGGTACCCGGCGCCCTGGAGGGGCTCATCAGTGAGTATCTGCCGGGCAAATGTGGGAAAAACTGAGCGGGGCGGGGGGGACGAGCGAGGCGACAGCTCCTGCTCAGGAAACCCTCTGGGGAGAGTAGGGCGTCCTCCGTAACCCCAAGGCGAGGTTCTGCGTGGCAGATTTGTGTCTTGGCAGATTTGCACTAATGCAAAGCCACCCTGCATCCTGACGGTGGGTGTGAATGCTGGAAAAGGAGGGGGGCAGTGGAGGGGCTGCTGCCGGGGCTCTCCCCGCTATCCTCACCTGGGAGTTCTGGGCCAGGGGCTCAGGCAGGGTGAGCGCGTCTCTCCAGCTGCACATGAAAGACAGGTCAGGGGTGTTACTCACACCAAGGGGGCCGGTCCTAAACAACGTGGGTGGGAGCGAGCCGGGGAAGTCCATCCTGCAAAACAAGAACCACGCGTCGAGAGCTTTCTCAGAGACTTGAATCTGACAGCACCCTGCGGGGTTCCCGGGAGAGTAAAGAGTCTCCCGAAAAGACTGTTACTTTATTTCAGGAGGTGGATAATGAAGAAAAATCAACATGTAGCCTCCCGCCAGATGTTAGTAAGGGCTATATTACAACCAACCAACCAACCATGAGGGAGGTGATGGCAGCCCGAGAAAGCCTCACTCAGATGGTGGCATTTGCCACAGCCTGAACATGATGAGGAACAGAACCACGCAGACAATTGGGATGAGGGCTCCTGGCCGAATGAACAACATGTGCAAAAGTCCTGGGGCAGGAAAGTGTGAGAAACAACTAGGGAGGCCACAGAATAAACGAGGAGCACGGGAGGGGATGAAGTCAGACAGTTGGCCAGGGGTCAGCTTGTACCATAGCTGTCACGTGTCACAACCACACATTTGCAGGCTACACACCCTACATCCCAGGCTACGCTCCCAAGACCAACTCAAGTTCACCCAAAGCCAAGGAGTCTTCTTCATCTGTCTTCCCACTGTCAGGTACAGTACCTTGCAGAAAATGCAACTGTGTGTTGATTAATAATAAGTTTATGCCTTGGGGTGCCTGCGTGGCTCAGTCAGTTGGGCGTCCGACTGCGGATCAGGTCCTGATCTCGTGGTTAGTGAGTTTGAGCCCCGCATCGGGCT
Source organism: Panthera uncia (assembly GCF_023721935.1). Lineage (NCBI taxonomy): Eukaryota > Metazoa > Chordata > Mammalia > Carnivora > Felidae > Panthera > Panthera uncia. The sequence goes on from NW_026057589.1 coordinate 21,406,210, forward strand.
TGGTACTGACAGCTCGGAGCCTGGAGCCTGCTTCAGATTCTGTGCCTCCCTCTCTCTCTGCCCCTTCCCCGCTAGCACTCCTCTGTCTCTCAAAAATGAATAATAAAAAAAAAACCATTAAAAAATTAAATAATAGTAAATTTATGTCTAAAGAATAAAAGTTATAAAAAATAGATTTACGTCAAAGGGCTCTGCCAGATACAAACTGTCCCTTGGAACTGGAACTGCCACTGCGTTTTACAGGTTTATTCTGTAATCCCCCTACACCCCTGCATCTCATGCAAAACACCTGTCACGCAGAAGCGCCGATAAACGCTTCTCGAATGAATGAATATGTGTTTCTCATGGCACATCAGCCTCACTCTAGGTAGTCTTGCCAGACTGTGAGCTCTCCCAGGGCAGGGTTCCCGGGGCTGGCTGCTGCCGTCCTCCTCGTTCCCACAACAGAACAGGTGAGGGCAGTGGCGGGAATCAAAGAAGGGCTCAGTGAACCCTTGTGCAAAACACTGGCTTCCCCGGGACCTTCTGTCCTGAAGGCAGTTAGGGAGTACCCATGCCTCCCAGAGGGGGCTGCATCCCTGATAAACCAGCGTGGGCACGTCTCCAAACACATCTCCAGCTCGCGTCTAGCTCATCTCTTGTGCCTGGGCTCCAAGCACAGTGACCTCCTTAGGGATTTCTTCGCCGCCGTACTGCCTTTCACTGCACACCCATCTCTCCGCTGAGAATCAACATCAGCATCTTTCCCACCCACCTACAAAATCCTGCGCAGGTTCTCCACCCCCCACACCCTGCACTTTCTCCAGAGCACGCACTGCGATGTATGATTAGATATTTACAGATGCAGCTATTTGATTCAAAACTGCTCCAACAGCCCCCATGGGGAAGGGACTTCACTTCTTCCCAGGGCCTCGGTATACGCTCCACAGTAGCGATTCGTGCACATAAATTGAAAGAACAAATCCAGAAATGAACGACGAGAAAGGATCCAAACAGCCTCAAACAAACCCAGGCAGGCAGAGGGCGCTGGTGGAGCCCACGGGCTCGGAAAAGCCCCCCCGGACGAGGCAGCCTCATTTCCCGCCCTCACCTCCGACCGGCAGAGGCCCCGCGGGAACCGCTGTGTGCCGGACGGCTGCTGCCACGCGTTGCATTTGTGGGATCCTCACCGCACCCCGAGGCAGGAGCTGACAGCCCCCTGTGCGGCGGCTGGGGAACTTGTCCCCAAAGCCACACGGCGTGGAGCCCGCGGACTCGCGCACAGACCAAGCCGGAGCTCCGCTCGCAGCCCGGAGACTCCCCTCGCCCCGCCGTCCGGGCGGCGCGCGCACTTACGTGGCCCGGGCTCCGCTGTGCTCGTCGGCGACCTGGACCTCCGCGGGGCACCTGCCTAACCCGCGCGCCACGAGGGAGCCCGCAAACTACCCCCCGACTCCAGCGCCCGAGATGGAACCGCACCACCACGGCTATTAACGGTCTTCCGGACCGGGCCGGAAGTGCTCCCTTGAAGGCAGGAAGTCCCGCCTCCCAGCCTGGCCTGCGCGGCCGCCGCGGAGCGCCACCTCCCGGGTGGAGGGAGAATGGTCATGGAGGCGGCACCTCGGACAGTAGAAGTATATACCGTCCCCTCGGGTCCGTGTAATGAAGGCCGGTTTGATGCGGATTCGAATCCCATCTCTGCAGGCTTGCTGTTCAGTATTAAATTAATTCATTCAACAAACACTTCCTGAGTACGGAGCACTTACTATGAACCAAGCGCTGTATCAGTGAGTAGAAATCCAAAGAATTGTCCTCACATCTGATGTATAAAGCAGGCTTTATAACCAGCGATACAGGTACCCCTAGAGTGCATGAAACTCTCCCAGTGGTCAAGCAAATATAGCTCTAAGCATTGCTTCTCAAGTTCTAGCTTCCATGGCATCATTTGACCGTGTAAAACAGTTACTGGGTGGGGTGGAACCCGATCATTTGCATTGCTAAATTTCCAGTGGATGCTGATTGCCCTTGTGTGTGAGTGTGTGTGTGTGGGGGGGGGGGGGGGTCACACTGTAAGAACTACCATGCAATCATAAATCTTACCATTATCTTAACCCAATAGCTCTCAAGCTTGAGCGTGCAACAGAATCCCCTGGAGGGCTTATCAAACCAGTTTGTTGGGCCCCACTCCCAGAGTTTCTGGTTCAGTAGGTCTGGGATGTGATTCGAGAACTTGCATTTCTAATGAATTCCCAGGTGATGCTGATCCAGGCACCACACTTTGAGAACCATTATTTTTATTTTTTTAATATTTTTTAAATGTTTATTTTGAGAGAGAGGGACAGAGTACAAGCAGGGGAGGGGCAGAGAGGGAGGGAGAGAGAGAATCCCAAGCAGGATCCACACGCAGTGTGGAACCCCACATGGGCTCTAACCCAGGACCCTGGGATCATGACCTGAGTTGAAATCAAGATTCAAATGCTTAACCGACTGAGCCACCCAGGATCCCTGAGAACGATTATTTTTAAAAGATCAATTTCTAAGGGTCTGATTTCAGTCTAACTGTCTGAGAACTTTTTCTCCAGTGCGCGTGAATCTTTCCTGCCCGTCTTCCCAGGTCAAACGTCCCTGGATCCATCAACTGTTCCTTCTTTGCCCCAGCATCCACGCTCCCTGGTTAGCACCGTCAGACCCAAAGGTGGCAATCAATAGCAGCAGCAGCAACGGCGACAGATCTTCCGGACTGTGAACCAAGTGGTCACATTTTCCTGTTCGCTGGCTCCCGTAAGACTCCGTTAAATTTGTGGCCCCTTAAAACAATTGCGTACTGCATCATAGACCGTGTGTAAATTGTCCTCATCCCTAACTTCATCTTGTTTTTGCTAGTTTTCCTTCATCCCTAGTCCCTTATCTACTGTCCCGTGGTAGTTTTACAAGTCAACTTAAAACTCCTTCGGGGGAAAAAAAAAAAAAAAAGCCGGGGTTGCCAAATGGTTAATTGTGGCTAGAGGCTTGGGGAAGGCCTCCAGTGAAGTTTTCCAAAGTAGATCCTTCAGATGCTGGGCAGCTGCTCTGATTGATAACACCTAAGGACTCACGCAAGCTTATTGGTTGGGGGCGGTCTGGTGTGATGAGTGTAGTTGGGGGCATCTTGGGGCGGGAGCAAGGGTGAGGCTTTGCATGCGCATCCCCAGGCCCCTTCCCTGGTTTTCACTTCCAGGACCACTCGGGGTTGGCAGAACACGTAACGGGAACCTCGCTCTCCTTCCTCCCCTCCCGACTCCTTGCTTGAAGTCCCCCCGCCCAGGAAGGGCGAGATCGCTCAACCGGGGCCCCGCATCCTGGCCGTTGAGATCCAGGAGGCTGGCCTTCCAATTGGCTGGGCAGGCTGTCCGACATAGCCCTGCAGGCTCTCATTGGCCAGCAGCGAGGTGGGGGCGGGGCTTGCCAGGCAAAGTCCGCCGAGCCCCGTGCTCCTCACGTGAAGCCGCGCCAACGCGCGTAAAAGGGCGCAGTCAGAGCGAGATTGGGTCAGCTGTCCCCTCGGGTCCCCGCGTTCAGCCATGGCTTCAACAGCCAGCGCCGCCCCAGGCACGGATGACGGCGGCCGCAGGAAGCCTCGCCTGGCGGCGTCGTTGCAAATCAACCCCAGGCCCAGCCCCTGGCAGCCCTCAGCCAGCCTGGGCCAAGACCCCTGGGAGCCCGCGGTCGCCCCCAGTGCGGAGAACGACGACGACAGGGACGGGCAGCCCCAGGCCTCGGCAGCACTGGACGGTGGGCCCAGGGCGGGGACCGGAGTCAGGGAGCTGGGGGCAGCCCGGGCACGGGAAGACTTGGGGGCACGGATGGGGAGGTCCCCCAGGGTCTCTGTCCTGCCCGCAGGGCCCGCCGGGGACCTCCAGAAGGCGGCCGGACAGCTGGGCCTGCAGCTCAAGGACCCGCCGCCGGGCCAGGCCGTGGCCTTGCTCACGCAGTATGCAGCCAGTCTGGGCGTCTCCCTGGTCTTCCGAGAGGACCAGACGGCAGGTGAGGCCCCGAGGCCCGCGATCGCAGCGCTCCCTGGGTGGAGGAGGGACCGTGAGCTGGGCCTGAGCCTGGAGCCCGCCTGCTGGAGACCTGCTGTGAGCCCCCCCCCAGACATCCAACTGGCGAGGTCTCAGCAAGTCGCCCTCTGAAAGTTCCGACAGGTTAAGGGATTTGGCCCAGGTCACCCAGCCTTTCTGCACTGTTTTTTTCTGAGGGCCAAGTCCATGCAATTATAGTTGCCATGCCGACATTGTAGCTCCCAGAGTGACTTCTCAAGCCCAGTGTGATCATGGCAGCCCTGGATGGAGCTGTATTCCTTACCCTGTCCTTTCCTCTTCCTCAGTGTATCCCCCCCCCCCCCCCCCACCTCCGACACAGACACACAGAGCAGGACCCCAGGTCCCAAAACCAGGTTCCCTTATGCCAGAGCATTCCCAGTTTCTAAGGAGATGGTAAGAGAGTTATCTGTCCAGCTGTTGGGTGCGTTTGTACAACTGCCGAAGAGAACCCCAAGTGAATAGCCCAAAAGGTACCGTATTAAAAACGTACTTGGGTCTTCTTTTCATCATGGGTGGTAAGGCAGCAGGCGTGGAAATGACTGTCAAAGAGGAAGAAGTTCAGATCCGTAGGAAAAGGAGACAGACCTCGCCACATAGGGCCACAGGGGACAGGACCAGAACTGGTTGGGAGGCAGAAGCGGGGGGGGGGAGAAAAACGCAGGGCCTTTGTTGGGGTTTTCTTGGGAAGGAATGGTTGAGACAGGGTAGGTACGCTGGGTAAGCCTAGGATTGTGCAAAGCAAGGCACTGAGTAAGTTTTGGGCTTATGAGGGGATCCCTACTTGCCCAGTACCTGTCCGTGGGGTGATCTAGGGTTGGTGGCCGGGGTATGAGCTCTGGATTGGTTGGTTTCTGTGTCAGAGGTGCGTTTGCAGGGAAGTGGTTTGTCCTCTCTAGGAGTTAGCCAGTCCTAGGAGAGGCAGTCTCCAGGATCAAAGCCCCAAATTCAGAAGCATCAAGAATGCAGAAAATAAGAAGACGGGTTCAGCACAGACGATCATAGCTCACCTTCCTGGGTCCTGGGCCATGAGCCAGGCCCCTGTTGGAAGGGCTTCGGCCACATGAACTCATTGAGCGTTCATGACTACTCCTTAAGAGAGGCATGGTCTTGTCCCCACGTTACAGACGGGAAGGCTGAGGCCAGAGAGGCTGTAGCCGATTTGCACTGTGTGAACCACTGGGTTATATCGCCTCTCCCTTCTGCTTAGGATACCCCTGCCCCTTGTTTATGTGGGTGGGCGCTTTTTTTAGTTCTAGCTTTTATTTGGTAACATTGTAAGGAATAGTAAGGAAGAGCTCCTAGAAGCTCTTCACCGAGATCCAGTTAGCCTTTTCACCTTCGTTTTGGGGATGTCTCTCTCTCCCCCTCTTAATGTATCTATAAATACATTATTTTTTTTTCTGACCAAAGTTAGTTTACCCCTTGAATGCCTAAGTGTATTTCCTGAGAACAAGGACATTAGTTTACATAACGACGGCGAGTGATCAAATTCGGGAACGAGAACACTGATGTAATGTTGTAACCTAACAACCACTCACACCCGCGTTTTGCCGGTTGTCTCGGTAATAACCATTTTCGCACGCGGCGTGACCTGTCGTGGAGCTGCCACGTCTCTTCAGTCTCCTTTTATGTGAAACCACTCCCCGGCCCGTCTTTGTCTCCAGGAAAAATTGATGTTTTTGGAGACTAAAGGCTGGTGGTTTCGTGGAAAGTCCTACCATTTGGGTTTATGTGTCTCCCCGGGACCGGGTTCAGGTTATGATTCTGGGCACGAGCGCACGTGGTAACCTCCTGTCCTTGGCTGCACCAAGGGGTGCACCGGGAGGCCTGTGCTCTGTCCCACCATGGGCACCGTTAGCTGGGGGGGGGGGGTTGAGTGCAGGGGGGGGTGGGGGGGGGGGGGGTGGTCCGCCAGGTGTCTTCACTTGCCCCATTGTGGTCAATCCGGCCCCAGGAGCTTCTCCGATGCCAGGGCTCCTCCTGCACCCGCCAGGGGGCATTCCGGATGTCCTCCCACAGGGAGTGAATCTCTGCGCTAAGGCTCCCGCAACAGGAGTCCCGACCTCGGCTAGTCGCAGGCAGCCCGGTACTTGGAAACGGATTCCTCTCTTAAAGAAGGAAGACGTTTTAGCCAAGAAAGAAAAAGCGTGCTGCCGACCGAGGAGCAGAATCGGCGAGCAAATAAAACCATTTGATGTCGTGCGTGAACGCGGGGCTTTGAACACAAGCCCTTGGCCACGGTCCCCAGAACGAAATCCGTTCCTCGTGCAGGACTGCCGTGGATCCACACTGCACGTTTGGAGTGCATTCAAACGTGTTGTATTTTGTGGTAGTCTTTTTAATATCGCTACTCATTTTTCACGTGTCATTATGTCGTTTGTAGTGAATGCCCCCCTCTTTTATTTTTCGTGGTTTTCTTTTGTGGCAAAATTGCCCGACGGCCAGTAGGTGGCAGTGAGGGTAGGGGTGGGGTGGCTCAGGTGGGCCCCCTGGGGGACGGACCGTGGGCTCGCAGCTTCACCCTCCTCCCTCCTTCCTCAGACCCCTGCCTCCCCTTCTCCGCGTGCGCAGAGGTGGATGGCCTGCTCTGCCCCTCGGTCAAGGCCAGCAGCAAGCCAGAGGCCAGACAGCAGGCGGCGCTCTCCGCCCTCCGCTACATCCGGAGTCAGCTGGGGAGCCCAGGTGAGGGGGGCCGGTGACCCCAGTGGGGGCGTGTGCACGGTTGGGGTGTCGCAGAGACCATCTGGGCATCAGGACCTGGCCTGTGGGGAGCCGGGGAGCGGGATGTGAGCTGACCCCTGCCCTAATTCCTTTGAAGCCTGCCCCCCACCCTGGGGGTGCAGGGCCGGCCGGCCGGCGGGGGGCAGCCCAGGAATTTGGGGTTTCTGGAAGATGATCCGATCACACTCCCACCGATGGAACTTCTTGGCTTCCAGAAGGACAAAAAACCGGAGGGCAGGCGCTGGTACCCATGGCAACCTGCCCCCTTGTCTCTCTTCCAGAGTCCCCAGAGACCCCCAGCAGGCTTCCACTCGATCCTCTGAGTGTAGGTAGGTGGGCCCCCATTGACCCGGCCCCCGTGGTGAGGAGAGGGGCACAGCCTGCGGGGCCCCCCCCCCCCCCCCCCCCCCCCACGTGCAGAGAACATCCTGACCCACGAGCAGCGCTGCGCGGCCGTGGTCAGCGCCGGCTTTGACCGTCTGGTGGACAAGACCTCCCCATACTGGGCCTGTAAGGGCACTGTGGCTGCGGTCATCCTGGAGAGAGGTAGGGCTTGCCCCGCCCCGCAGCCTGCAGCCCCCACCCCCCTCCTGGGCCCCCCGCCTTGGCTGGCACGTCTCGCCCCCTCGCCTTACAGAGGTCCCCGGCGCCAGGGGCCACGCCAAGGAGGTCTACCAGCTGGTGGCGCTGGGTACAGGCAGCAGCAGCTGTGCCCGCCGGCTGCAGTTCTCGGGCCGGCAGCTCCACGACGGCCACGGGCTGGTGGTGGCCCGCCGGGCCCTGCGCAGGTGAGGGGAGGGCAGGGCAGGCCCGCGGGGGCAGCCCCGGGGCAGGACGCGGGGCCCCAGGGCCCTAGCTGCTTCGCCACCTGCCTCTCCCAGGTTCTTGTTCCGGCAGCTCCTGTTGGCGACACAGGGTGGCCCCAAGGGCAAGGAACGGTCGGTACTGGCCCCCCAGCCTGGGCCCGGGCCCCCCTTTGCCCTCAAGCCCCGGATCTTCCTGCACCTGTACATCAGCAACACCCCCAAGGGAGCTGCTCATGACATCTAGTATGTTGGGGGTCCGGGGTGGGGGTGTCCCTCGGTCTGCCTGCATCGGGGAGGGCAGGATGGGGGGGCTAGGAGGACAAACCTGACTCTCGCGTCCGGTGCCTGCGCTCCCCCTGCCCCCCTGCAGCCTCCCACCGTCTGCTGAGGGCAGCCTCCTGCACAGCCCGTCCTCCCGCATGCAGGCCCACATCTGCGGGGAGCTGAGGCCCGTGAGCTACGTAGCGCCCGCCCTGCGCGACACCCACGTGGGCTGCCTCTCCACCAGCGACAAGCTGGCACGCTGGGTCGTGCTAGGGCTGGGTGGCGCCCTGCTCGCCCACTTCCTGCCTCCCCTCTACGCCACCAGCCTGGTCCTGGGTGAGGCCCCTGGTGGGAGAGGGGGCGGGGGGGGAGCTGTGGTGAGGGTGGAAGGTGGGCTCGGGATGGGGTGTGTGTGACTCAGACCTCGTTCCGTGCCTCTGTCCCCACAGCCGACCCCTGCCACGACCCCCCAACTCTGAGCAGGGCCATCCACACCCGGCCCAACCTAGATGGGGTCTTGGGGCCCTATGCCCGTACCACGCTGCACCTGTTTGCAGGGCCCCCTGTGGCCCCCTCGGATCCTACCCCCAGTGCCTGCCATGGCCTGAGCCTCAACTGGAGCCTGGGGGACACCGACGTTGAGGTTGTGGATGTGGCCACCGGGCGTGTGAAGGCCGAGTAAGAAAGGCCGATGGGCAGGCTGGTGGTGAGGGGTCCCTGTCTCCCTGCCCACGGGGAGGGAGAGTATATCTGGTCCCCAGCTTGGTTGTAGTCCTAGCTCTGGGACCGTGGCCGGTGCTTCCATTACCCACCCTGTGACACCCGCGAACCCAAGATCACCAGGGCGAGAAAGGAGGTGGCAGGAGAGGCGTGGCGCGGGCCTGATAGTCTTTCTGCCATCTGGGATTTTCACACCTCCTCTCTCCAACTCCAGGACCTCCCTCGGGCCTCCCTCCCGCCTCTGCAAGGCAGCCTTTCTCCGGGCCTTCCGCCAGGCTGCCAGAGCTCTCGGGAAGTCCTGCCTCCTGGCCTTGAAGACCTACGAGGCAGCCAAGGTCAGCGCCTTGCCCACCCCTGTAGCCCCTCGGTCCCGCACCCCCAGCAGGCACGTGCCCCCCAACTCTCCTGTCCTGTCCTAGGCCGGACCCTACCAGGATGCTCGCAGGCAGCTGTCTCTCCTCCTGGACCAGCAGGGCCTGGGGGCTTGGCCCTCAAAACCACTCGTGGACAAATTCAGAGACTGAAACCGACCTGCTGAAGCGGACGAGGTCCCCGAGCCAAGCTCGACCCTGCTGTCTCTGGGGAAGGGTGGGGGGAGGTGCCCGGGGCGCTGGGGGGGATGCATGGGAGAAATTGGGGTTACAGGGAGGGGCCTACAGGGTGGGGGGTGGGGACTACGGCACACCGGGACTTAAATAAAAGTGCAGTTTCTGGGGGATTCTAGCTGTTGCTGGGCTTTTTTGGGGAGGAGGGGGTCACCTGCAGCCCTCTCGCTTCCAGATTTATGAGTGGGGCGGGGCCCCCTAGCAAGCAGAGAGGGCTTCCAAGGAGTTGGACAAGATGGAAAGTTTTTCTACAAGGAGGGGAAGAGCAAGAATGTTATTAGCAAACAAAAAAAACAGAAAAGGATTATCCCAGGCATGGAACTTTCTAGGGGCAGAAGCAAAGTGTCTTATCATTCGGATTACCTCCTCTTTCTTTGGGGGGTAGAGAGGACCCAGGTCGCCGACTCACTGGCTCTGGTTGAAAAATTCCTGACTGACCAGTTAAGGCTACCTTTCTAGGGAGAGTGAAACTGCCGTGAGATTATGAATTAAACCCCAAACCTCGGTGTGGGAACTCAGGCTAAGCGACTCCATATTGGGCCTGTGGTTTTTGTAAACACAGAGTCGGTTTATTGTGGTGCCAGCTGTGGCTCAGTCCTGCCTGCCAGCTCCAGGGGAGGCCGGGACTGGGGACCCTAAATCCCATGACTGGGGTCCTTCTAAGAGGAGACACAGACACACAGAGGGAGGAGGCCGTGTGGACACGGACGATGAGACGCCAGCGCTGGGACCACAAGCCAAGGAACGCCGAGGATGGCCAGCCGCTACCAGAACCGGGAGGGAGGCGCGGGCTGGTTTTGTCCCCAGAGTTTCCGGAAGGAACCAGCCCCTGCCGGCATCTTGACCTCCGACTTCCGGCCTCCAGAGCCGGGAGGGAATAACTGTCTAAGTCACCGAGGGTGGGGTACTTGTTATGGCAGCCCTGGGGAGCTGACGGAGGGGGTCGTGCAGAGCAGGGCTCCTTCGGTGCTGCCCCAGCTGTTCCGCCTGGGTGAATGGAGGGATTGCATGGGCCTGCGGGCCTAGCAGGGCCTGGTGGGCGTTTTTCCTCGCTTTCCCTCCAGGGGGCTGCAGGGAGCCCGCGGAGGGGGGGCTCTCAGGTGCCCTGAGGGCCTCGGGAGGGAAGACCATCCTCGCACCTGCATGTGTCTGGACACCTGGGCACCCCGCCAGCCTGGACAGTGTCCACGGAACAGGTGCACGGGCCACTGGGACGTCTGGAGACCTGGGGCCAGGGATGGCTGAAATCATGCCGCCCCCCCCCCCCTTCCCTGGCCCCACACACCCTGCGGCCCGAGGCTCCCTGCACCCACAGCCCTTTTAAGGCTCAGGACCACAGACTGCTCCCCCGGGTGGGCCTTGGAAAGCTGGGTCAACGGGGCCAGGCCAGTGCTGATGTTGAAATCCTGGCATGGTGTCCCCTCCCTCCGGACCATCCCTCTGCCCCCGGGTGTGTGTGGCCTCTGCCAGCCACTTAACCTCAGCGTACTTGGGTCACCGCATCTAGACAAGTAATCAGGAGGGCTGCCTGGTGGTGGTCTCGAGGTGGGAGGTGCAGTTGAAAGAAAGTGGTCCAGCTGGTGTGATTGCAGAACACCCAGGAAGCTGCTGGGGGGAGGGGGAGGGGAGGAGAGGAGCAGGGAGGGAAGGGGAGGGGAGGAGAGGAGCAGGGAGGGAAGGGAAGGGGAGGAGGAAAGGAGGGAAAGGGAGGGGTAGGGAAGGAGGAAGGGGGGGGGGGGGGGGGGGGGGGGGGGGGGGGCTGCCTTGGCCCCTGGTGCTCAGGAATGCGCTTGTGCCCCGGGAAGTTTGAAGCAGGGGGGAGGCCCCAAAGCCAGGTAAGCTCCGGTTATCTTATTCGCCCGAGGAAACTGCTGGGTAATTTACCCGTTAGGCATCATTTCTCTAAAAGAAAACTTCTCAGGGGCCGACTCTGAAATAATGATTTCTCTTGGTTACTGTTTTCAGGGACGAGAGGATTTTTAAAACACCCAAGCCTATTAATTAGCCCGTTTATTACACGTTGTTGTCCCCAGGAGATAATTTAAATTGATTTACTTCTTGTACCCCGGCGGTGCCGACAGTAGCCACCCCACGCTGCACTTTCATGCAATGAGGCTTTTGATTTCCATCCATCACATAATCACTGGGTAAACAAGTTATTCAAAGTGACATTAACTCTGTTCTGTTCTGCTAAGTAAGGAACACTTGTTCCCGCGTGGCATAAATCTGCCTGTCCGAGCCCTTCCTCCCAAGACAGTCCTCATTTCGCACAGCGAGGACGATGACGAAGGCTGCTTTGGAAATGAAGAGTCTGTTCATGTCTTCTTGGCCTGATCCCCTGGGGGTGAAGTTTTGCCCCCGTATTTAAATCGCGAGGTGATGTAATCTAGCTGGGCACGACTCAAAGAAAGCCCCCCCGCAAGTGAGTCAGCCACTGATGCCATAGTCTGTGGGGATCTCCGTGGTTGAACTGGGAAGGTAGTAGGGTGGCGTGCCTGGCTCTCGGCTGTTGTCAGACATGTCTTGCTCCCAGCTCCCGGAGTGGGCCCCCTGTTTGTTTCTCCCGGTGTCCCCGGGCAGGGGTCTCCCACATAGAAGATGCCTGATAAACCAGCATTGAATGGAAATGAATGAATTATAGGATGTCCTCTTTACAGGAGTTGGTTCCAGAGAGAGAATAGAAACCTCGTGCTCGAGTATGATGTCAGACGAGATTCTGAAATTTTCCATTTAATTGTGGCCCGGGTCATGATCTCACAGTTGGTGAGTTCGAGCCTCGCTGACGACACAGAGCCTGCTTGGAATTCTGTCTCCCTCTCTCTCTCTTTGCACCTCCCCCGCTTGCTCTATCTCTACCAAAATAAATAAACTTTAAAAAAAATGGGCCATCACAGAGGCTGATGGCTCTGAGATGTATGTACAGGACTGAACAAGTGTCTTGGGGCCATTAGGAAAGAAAAACATTTCATTGCCTAGAGTTGGTGCTGGTCGAGAAGACAACGCGTCTGGATGTCGGTCCCGGCCAACGTGACTGGGGACAGAGGCTCCTTACCCCTGCCAGAGCCAGCGGCCAGGGTTTGGTGTGGACCTCTGACCTGAGGACGCCTTTACAAGCTGCTACAGGAAACGGGATGCAGGGTGGACCAAACGCTGTGACATACAACCCCGCAATTTCCATGGCTTACTCAGGAAAAACTCTTCTCCCGCTGGTGCAATTGACACAGGGGATTAGATGGCCATCTTGGGGCCACACCACTTAGGGCAGGGCCAGCAAACTTTCCATAAAGACCCAGAAAGTAAATATTTCCACTTGTGGGCCTACGGTCTCTATTGCAACGACTTGACTCTGTGGTGATAGCCCCCAAAGCACTGTAGGCAATGAAAGGGCCGTGTGTTTCAATAAAACTTTATTTACAAAAACAGGAGAGGCAGATGTAGTTTACTGACGCCTGGCTTAGGGCCTGGAGTATTGCTCTGAATCTGCAGGGCTCGTGGGGTGAGGGCAGGAGGGAAAGCATAGAGGACCGTGTAGCCCCGTGCCACAATGGCGCACACCCTTTCCACCACATTCCACCAACCGGAACCTTGGCCGTGGCTCTGCTACCTGCAGGGAAACTGGAAATGTGGAAGAGGACTGGATGTTGGCAAGCCTGTGGCAGTCTCCGCCTCCGGCCCCAGCAGGAAGGGAAAAGGACAGCCTCCAGTTGGTGGGTAACACAGGGACAGGCCCTGGAACCGGCAAAGCTGTCAATGTCAACTCTGCCCTTACCATCTGTGGGACCATTCCGTGTCTCAATGTTCTCATTTGTTAGAGGTCGCTTCGTGGACGAAATAAGGTGCATGAAGTCTTGGCCGGGGGCCTCACACAGGGGAGACTCTCAGAGACCGGGGGCTTTTTGACAGATATTTAACACCCTTGGGGCACCTGGCTGGCTCAGTCGGAGGACGGTGCAACTCTTGATCTTGGAGTCGTGAGTTCAAGCCCCACGTTGGGTGCAGAGATTACAAAATAAATAAACTTTGAAACCCACCGAGCTGAGCTGGTGAGTGTGTGAGACCCAGAGCAGAACCAAGGGCCAGGACTTCCCTCTGGACCGGGAAGCCTGCTTCTTTCAAAGACCGAATATCCTCCCTGTGGAATACTGTCTTACAGGGAGGATTAGATCTTAGCACCATGTCTATAGTGAGAGAGAGCCCATTGGGAATATACATATATATTACAGGGGCTTCTGGAAGGCAGTAGGAAGTAGAGGTTAAGAGCAGAGAGTCTTGGGGAGCCTGGCTGGCTCGGTCGGTTGGGCATCAACTTTGTGAGTTCGAGTCCCGCGTCGGGCTCTGTGCTGATGGCTGGGAGCCTGGAGCCTGTTTCGGATTCTGTGTCTCCCTCTCTCTGACCCTCCCCCATTCATGCTCTGTCTCTGTCTCAAAAAAATAAATAAACGTTAAAAAAAAAAAAAAAAAAGCATAGAGTCTGGAGCCAGCCAGACTGGGTTCAAATCCAGAATCCATCACTGTTGGCCAGGTGACTCGGGCTATTCACCCAACTTCCCTGAGCCTCAGTTGCTTTGTCTGTAAAATGGGGATAATCATACCTTCCTCAGAGGGTACCATGAGAATCCAGGAATGTGTGTGAAGTGATGGGGCAGAAGGTGGGGGCAGCCGGCACCCTATAGACGCTGTGATTGTCCCGAATGATGTGGTCCCTGCCCAGCACCTTCTCTTTTGGAACGGTGCCCCAATTTTCCTCCAGGAAGACTCACCCTCCCCATTCTCAGCCATGTGGTTTGGGCGGGATTGATTGAGCCTATCTTCGGCTCCAGGGCGAGCCCCAACTCAAGTAAACCCATCCGTGTAGCCACAGAAATTGTTTCAGGGCTGTGGCAGTAAACCACTCAGCCAGTAGGACTCAATGAAAACACATACTTGGGATTCTGGGGGAACAAAAGGCTTCTGCCTTCCGTGGGCTTGATGGAACAAGGGCTATGAGGCTTGGAGCTTGGGCAGCCATCTTGTAGCCATGAGGGGAGCCTGGGGGTGAAGCTGACACACCGAGGGAGGCAGAGGGAAGATGCAGAGAATCTGAGCTTGTTTGATATTGATGACATTGGCCAAACACCTGGAACAAGCCCTACCTGACTCCATCTGGATTTTCAGTTATAAGAGCCAGTCTGTCTCCTTTTGTCTGTTTGCCTGCTTATTTAATGAAGTCTGAATAGGGTTTCCTGTATTTGGAAACGAAACATCCCTAACTGGTATTTCTGGGTCTGTCCTAAAAAGTGTTTAAGCTGTACCTGTTGGGACACCGGAATACACATCCGGATGACAGGAAATTTACTTTCATACAATAAACCTTTGGCGTTTTCCTGGGTACACCATCTCCCAGACAACTGGAGTGCGGACGGGCTTGAGCTCTAGCAGCCCGTGGGGCTGATCCCACACCCTGGGTGTACTGCCTTCCCTTCCCTGACTCGCTTCTCTCTCTCCAGCCAGTATTTACCAGGGTCCCGGATAAACCACGTGCACGTATATCCTTGACTCAGGGTTTGCTTCTGGGGGAACCCAAAGACCTGGGAGAACCGAGTGAGACCTCCTCAGAAGCCTGTCCACGTTGGGCCCCAGCATGTCCCCACGTCACTGGCGTCCTCAAACTGTGCTCTTCCTTCCTAGGACTTACCACGAGCCATGCTGGTCTGGTCCAGTTCATTTCCTTCTGGAATTATCTGCGGTCTGACTTCCTGCGTCCCGGCTTCCTCTCTACTCAGGACCACACCAGCACCTGCCGGGCTAGAACAACACCCTGCACATCGCAGACAGTTAAGCAATACTGCCCGGAAACCAACTATTGTCCCTCCCAATCGGTCTTGGCTGTGGCCCAGGGGTGGATGACCCCTGACCCCTACCACCCCTCACCCAGCGGCCCCGTGACCAGACCTGCCCCGATACAGCAGAGAAGCCACAACATCACTTTTTAATATCGTTTAATGTTTCTCTTGGAGTTGCGGGGGGCGGGCAGGGGACCCCTGAAGCTTGGAACTGCCGAGCTCCCCAGGGGATCTTATTTTAAGCTGGTCATTGGCCAAGTACAGTGGAAGCCTTTGGAACAGCAAGATTGGCTAATTGTAGCTTGGGGCGCCCAAATTCGTTCCGTTCCCTGCCGCCCTTGGTTTTGTCCCCGAGAGCAAAGGTGACTTATCAAAGTCTCGCCACATTTTTCACATGTTGTTTGGTGCAGGCCACTGCCGAGGCAGAGCTGGGCTGAGTGCAGTGTCAGGCGGGGCCCCTCGGATGACCAGGGAGCCACAGGGCTCTGGGGGACAGCCCTTTGTTTCATTTTTAGCTGACATCACGTTCCTGGAGGGGCCCCTTGGTTAGAGGTCAAATGCCGGGTCGGGCAGGTGCTGGCCGAGGGTCGTGAGGCACAGAGCTGAGGCCATCCCAGTTCTTTCAGCTCAGGTTGTGTGAATTGCCACATTACATCCCCTTCCCGAGGCTTCTCGTCCACACGCCTAAAACGGGCAGGTTCTGAGAATCTGTGCGGCACGCTGCTCCCAGCTGGCAGGGTCGGGGAAGGAGGGAAGGGACCAGAGGCGAAGAGAAAAGTCCAGCTCCAAGCCTCACGGACTAGTTCATCTGCAAGGGGGACACACTGTCCTCGCGCAGGTGGCCTGTGCAGGCCTGGCCTTCTGGCACGTTCTATCTGGCCTGCATGATCAGGGTTCCTTTTGGTTTCCTCTGAATGTCTTTGGGCCCAGCCAGGGCTCCCCGGCTCTCCTTCCCTTTCTCCCTCTCCACTCCGATGCCAGCATCTCGCGGTCTGTGAGTTCGAGCCCCGCATCAGGCTCTGTGCTGACAGCTCAGAGCCTGGAGCTGCTTCAGATTCTCTGTCTCCTCTCTCTGCCCCTCCCCCGCTCGCACCTGTCTCTGTCTCTCTCTCAAAAGTAAATAAACGTTAAACAAAATTTTTTTTAAAAAAGGAAGGGCTATATTCATCCAAAATTTTCGTGTCAGAAATCCCACAGAAGGCTGTGGAAACAGTCCAGATTATGGGAGGCTAAAGAGATAGGACGCATAAACGCCTTATCCAGCCGATGCCGGACCCATCCTGGTCGGGGGAGAAGCTATAAAGGATATTATTAGGTCAACTGACAAAATTGGAACAGACGGTAGATTAGATTAAACCATTGCATTGAAGGTAAACGTGCTCATGTTGATAACCGTACTGTGGTTTTGTAAAAAAAATATTCTTACTCTTAGAACAGCTATCGCCCCCTTCTCCCGCAAAGTATTCCGGGTCTCCCTGGCTCTCCAGCTTAAAACGAAGGCAGTGGTTTACCTCGGAGCTTCCTCTCCTATTTTCGGGGGGGGGAATCATGGATTCCTTTGAGAACCCGAAGAAATCACGGACACTTGGCATTGTGAAATGCACATACATACACACGCTCTGTTGGTTGTCACCTCCAGAGACTCCCAGTCCCCTCTCGGACGGATGGTTTCCCGACAGGCTTTCCAGGGACTATATTCTAAAGTTCTAGAAGCGAAGGGCCATGCTGTAGCCAACTTACTCTCAAATGGTCCAGAAAAACCTACCATTTGTATATAATAAAAAAATTCCAAATAATAAAGCAAATGGTACCACGTGTTAAAAAAAAAAAAAAAGAAAAAGAGGAATAGGGGCGCCTGGGTGGCTCCGTCGGTCGAGCATCCGACTTCGGCTCAGGTCAGGATCTCATAGTTCATGGGTTTGAGCCCCGCGTCGGGCTCTGGGCTGACACAGCTCAGAGCCTGGAGCCTGTTTCAGATTCTGTGTTTCCCTCTCTCTCTGCCCCACTCGCGCTCTCTTTCTCTGAAAAATGAACATGAAAAACTAAAAAAAAAAAAAAGAGGTGTTCAGAGGTACACACTTCCTGTTCTTGCAACTTCTTTGTGTTTGATGTTTCCCAAATAAAATGTGAAAACATCAGTTGCCTGATGACTAGTAATTATACAGTAAGTGATGCTCAGTGCTCCCGGTGAGAGGCTTGGAGCCGGTAGGTACAGCCCAGAGCCAGGCAGGAGGGGGAGGGAGGTGGAGAAGAGGAGCCCAGGTGGCTGGGTAGGAACCGGGAGGGTAGCTGGACATCTCAGCGAATTTCGATTCAAACTTGAACTACTTGATTGTTGCTAAGGGAGCAGCTCTGTGGATAGTCAGGGCCCAGGGCTTGCTTTTTTTGTGTTCTCTCTCTTCTGGTCTCCAACCTGCCCCTCTGTGGCATACATTGTTGCAATGAACTCGGCTTCCCAGAATCCCACACTGTCCAAGCCGGGAGGGACTTTAATCACCGTCTGGTCCCACCTCTCCACGGCATCGGTGAGAAAAGGAAGGCCCAGTGAAATCAGCTGCGTGTCCACTGTGATAGGACAAAGGAAGGGTGACAGCTGGTGCCCGACATACCCCCAAGACCACCTTGCTTACTCTGCTCAGGGTAGCGGGGCAAAGTTACATCCTTGCCACACGCTTAACCTTGAACGTTTTCTGGGAGGGCTTGGGCACTGTTTCAGAAAAGCCTAAGAACTGAAGCTTGATACACTAGAGAGAGTGTCTCGCTGGGACTCCGGAGGGGCAGATCTAAGGAAGTAAACTGGCTGTGTGGCCTTGGGCAGGTGGCTTTCCCTCTCTGAGCCTTCGTCTCTCCATCTTAAAATACGAGAGTTGATTTACTTAACAACTTCGTATCCTTTTACAGGGAGGCATGGGTTCCTTTGAAGAGCTGATAAAATTGTTGCGCCCTTTTGCAAAGCCGTGCACTTTGACATGCATGTTCCGCGTGGGCTGACCGCTCGGGATTCATGGCTCTGGCCCCCGGCACCCCCTGCCCGTATCTGGAGCCGCTGGGTCCTACATCCGCTTCCTCCCTGGGACGCAAAGGGCCTGTGAGTTCATGAACGAACGGATAAATAGACAAACACATTTACATATAAGCTGAGGAACGTACCCTTTGGCAGCTAGGGCCCGGTCTGGGGAGGCGGCAAGGGGCAGATCGGAAGGGTGCCCTCACTTCCGCACCGGAGCTATACCGCCCCCCCGTGGTGGCCCGGCTGAGGGTGGGAAGGGGCGGCTTCTGCAGCGCTGGGGGATCCAGCAGCAGGAACGGTTCTCTCAAGGGGCGGTGCAGGTCCTGCAAGAGTGAGGCTCTGTCAAGGCCAAGAACTGGCCACCTGGAGAACGTCCCAGCCAGAGCGCAGCTGGCCCGGGGGGTTAACGCAGAGGCCGCTTCTGCCTTCTTGGCTGAGAGCTTCCAGAGTTGGGGGGGGGGGGGGGGGGGAGGCAGCGGCATTGGGAAAATGGAACATCTTGGGGTAAAGGGGACATACTGAGCCCTGCGGGAGCCCACGATAGGATGCGCCGTGGTGGGGGGATCTGATCAGAAGGGTTCGCAGTGACCGGACCCTCCAGTCCCTGGTGGTAGGGAGGCCCCCGCAAAGCGGGTCTTAGGGGAGGAACGGAGTCCTGCAGGCTCGGTTCTGCGGGCATCTGGAACGCAGCCTGGGGTGTGGAGCACTACAGGGAAGGAAGGAGACTGGGGGATGACTGATTGACCTAACAAAGAGCGGATGTGCTCGGCGAGGGGCGGGGAGAGAGGAGAAAGCAAGGAGCGTCGATAAGGTCGGCCGGACTCGCGGTGGCCAGAGGGGTCCCGCGTCACGACAGGCCAAGCCCGGTGGCCTTGCGCCCCTCCCAGCTGTGGGAGCGCTCCTGGCGCTCCAGAAACGTCCCACCAGCTGGTCTCCACCGTGGCGATCTCTCGCCCGGTCAGCGGAGGGCGATGGGTCGCGGGGCCGCCCTTTCCCTGCAGGGCCTGGAGTTACAGGTATTTAGCGGGCGAGGCGGGGCCCTCCGGGCCCAGGTCGTCGACGTCACTCAGAAGTTCGCGCTCGCTGGCCGTGGCGGCGTTTTGCAGGCGGCGGATGCGCGCCTGGACCTCCTCCTGCTCCCTCTTGAGCTCCAGGTAGGAGTGCGAGAAAGTGTGGAAGATGGACGTGGCGGGGAAGGCCATGATGAGGATCCCGCTCAGGATGCTGCTCAGGGCCACCATCTGACCCGGCACGCTGCGCGGGACCATGTCCCCGTAGCCCACGGTCGTCATGGAGATGATGGCCCACCAGTAGGAGGCGGGGATGCTGGTGAACTCCAGCACCCTCCCGGACTCGTTCTCCGCCACGTAGACCAGGGGGGAGAAGAGCGTGACGGCCACGCAGAGGAAGAGGAGGAGGAGGCCGAACTCGCGGGTGCAGCGGCGCACGGTGAGGCCCAGCGTCTGCAGCCCCAGCGAGTGGCGCGCCAGCCGCATCACGTACAGGACGCGCAGCGCCCGCAGCACGCGGAGCGCCAACCCCACCTTCTCCAGGTACGAGCCCCCGCCGGGCCAGCTGCCGTCCTCCTGGGACTCGCCGGACACGGCCAGCGACACGTAGTACGGGGAGACGGCCAGGATGTCGATGATGTTCAGGGGCCCTTGGAAGAACTGGCACTTGTCCCGGGCCTGGACGAACCGCAGGCAGAACTCCAGGGAAAACCAGGCCACGCACACGGTCTCCACGACGAAAATGTAGTAGCATTTCTGAGAACACTCACCCTGGGGAGGCGACAGAACGCTGCATGAGGGGGTGGGTGGCAGCACTGGGGGGGGGGGGGGGGGGGGGGGAGGGCAGGGAGGTGGAAACCATCCTGGGTCGCTAGACGAGCGCTGCCCTCTCACCCCTCTCTCTCTTTGCCGGAGGAATGAACACCTATTTGCCCAGAGCCGTTCTTGCTTGGGGCCTCTTTGTGACAGCGGCCAACCTTCACCTTCACTGACAGAAGCCCCTGTTGTGTACCGTGCCCCACCCTAGTTCTGTCACGTGGGCCACACGGGGATGCCGTGAGCAGGCAGCGCGACCTCATTTTGTGCCCAGGACGTGGTTCCGAGCAGCGAAATGACTTGCTCGAGCCCACAAGCAGAGAGGAGATGCGCTCTCAGCCACTAGACGCTGTTCGGTGACTGCCCCGCCTGCCACCCCTCATTCTCTCATCCAACAAAAATGCATGGAGGTCTCCCCCCTGTGCCGGGCTCCTAGGCTCTGTGGGTGGCGTGATCGAGAAGCAGATGTCGCTGCTGGGAGCTCAGAGGCTGGCGGGGCAGAGAGGGCTCCCGGGTCCCCTGTACAGCCCTCTGATGTGTGACTGCAACTATTCACGCAGGGTCTGTCTCCCTCGGGAGATTCCGGCTTGGGGGGGGGGGGCTGTCGCATGGTTCGTGCTCCCCACCTCTGGCTCCTGACAGAAAGTTCCACGAGCCCCTGTGCCACTCAAAGTATGGTCCTTGAACGAAAAGCATCAGCCTCCCCGGAGAGCTGGGAAGAAACCCAGAATCTCGGGCCCCACCCCATCCCTCAAGGAATCGGACTTTACACCTCAACAAGACTCGCAAGTCTCACCTGGTGGCTTGGAAAATCCTGATGTCTGGGGCAGGACCCCAGAAATTCTTTTTTTCTAATTTTTAAAAAATGTTTCTTCATTTTTGAGAGAGAGAGAGCGAGAGCACGAGCTGGGGAGGAGCAGAGAGAGAGGGAGACACAGAATCCGAAGCAGGCTCCAGGCTCCGAGCCGTCAGCACAGAGCCCGACGTGGCTCGAACCCTTGAACCGTGAGATCGTGACCTGAGCTGAAGTCACTCAGCCGACTGAGCCACCGAGGCACCGTTAGAAATTCTAATGTAGTTGATCTAGGTTGGAGCCTGAGCAGAACTTTCCAGAAGTCCCATGGATGATTCTAATGAAGAGCCAGAGTTGAGAACCTGACTTCAAGTATTCACACACACACACACACACACACACACACACACATCGCAATGATGGATGAAGGAACGAATGAGTGACCACAGCCAGTTGCCTGAGTGAAAAGCATGATGTTGACAACTGTAGTTTTCTTTGGATTAAAAAGCTCTCAAGTGGAAAAAGAAATTATTTCTAGGGCCTGGAATACTGAATGGAAATGAAATGCTTTTTATGTCTGGCCGCTAGAGGAAGAGAAACGGGTGCTCTGTCCCCATCTCGACTTGCCTGTCCGGGCCCGGGCAGCTTTCTCCCTGGACTTCTGTCTAGTCCTACTGAAGGGGTGGAGGCGGGAGGCGGGGAGGGGGCTGCTGAGGGCACGGAGCCCAGAGCGTCTGTGGCTCCACTTCGGCTGCGAACCCGTTGTCCCCCCTGCGCCGCCTGGGGTTTGCTTCACAATCCTGGGAGTGCTCACGAGTTTTGGACCCTGACTCCCCAGGAGCTGCAGACTCGCTGTGTGACCTTGCAGCGGTCACTGCCCCTCTCTGCGCTTCAGTTTTCAAGAAGGAGCTCCGAACAGCAGCCGTATTTCTCAAAGCCGATTCGGCACACCCTGCATTGGAATCCCTCAGGAGGGCTTGTCGCAAATGCAGATTCTTGGGCTCTGGTCACAAAATCAAGCCCTGGGGTGCGGCCCAGGAATCTGCACCTTGGCAAGCCCTCCGGGGGACCCAGGGGCACCTGGAAGTGTTTCAGACTCTGGGCCGGATTGTCTCGAGGCTGCTTTTGTCGCTGACCTTCTGGGCGTCTTGCCCTTGGCGCAGGGACTTCTGGTAGCCTGGGAATAACCCTTCCAGACCGGGGACCCAACAGCTCAAGAAAGTGACTCCAGAGAGGTGGAGAAGCCTCTGTGGGCCCTCCCTCCGCCTCCGTGCTGGCGTTTGGCTATTCAAGGCACGCACCCCCCACCTCCCTGCGGCCACCTCCCTGCACTGCAGCAAGCTGTCCTCAACTCTGCCTTGCACGCCTGCTCTGCCCAAACCCTGAAACCACCCTCCCCACACTGGGCCTCCAAGAAATGCCCCCCTCGCGGCGGGGATTTATGGGGCCTGAGCTGAGCAAGTAATTCCCAGGCCAGCCACGTTCGGAGAAAAATAGGAAGGAAATGAAAAAGTTACCTCTTCTCTCTCTCGGAGGAAGCTTCTGGTTGTATTTTGCAGGTAGGGTGAACAACGAATCCTGGTTTGCCCAGAACTTTGCTGATTTGAGCACAGAAAGTCCCAGGTCACCGGACCCCCCCCCTGCCGCCCCCCGCCGAGTCCCGCGCAAACCAGGACGGCTGGTCACCCCCCTGGAGGGCCTCGTCTCTCGTTTTGGTTCCTCCACGAGGTGAAGAGGGTGAATCAGGCCTAATGGAGACCAGAGGGTGAGCCAGGCCATGCCGCGGGCGTTCACGCTCAGGATGTGGGGCCACGAAAGCCTGACGCAGAAGAACACGCCCTCAGCGTTTCCGTCTATGTGACATTCGAGGTGGTGGACAGAATCTCCGAAAGAGCGGCCACCCCTGGGTGGGGTGGGGACCGGCTGTGGAGGGACACGGGACAGCTCCCTGGGGAGATGGACGCTGTGCTCGGGGAAGCGGGGTGTGGGTCACACGGGTGTGCACTGGCCGTTCCTTGCACAGCCAAGGCCCGTCTCAGCGTATGTCCATTGGGCCTATAAGACTGCAGACTAAAACCAAGACGAACGCCAGCGAGAATCAGCGATCGGGGTGGGCAGGGAGGGGAGAGAGAAGACTGATTCATCGTGGAAACGGAGTCATGGGTACGTGGGGGCTCAGCCTTATTCCACTTGCTTTGTAAACGCCTGGCATTTTCCACCGCGAAAAGGCGAAGCACAGATCAGGGTCAGACATCAAAACCACAGTCGGATGGCAGTCCACACTCCGTGGGGAGGCGAGGGTTATAAAGACAGGACACAGCAAGGGCTGCCGAGGCTGTGAAGATGTCACAGGCTCTAGCGTTCCGGTGCAGCTGCTTGGAAAACGGGGAGGTGGTCCCTCCAAAATTAAACACACGTTTGCTACCCGAGCTGCAATCCTGCTCGTGGGCAGATATCAGAAGGCACCGGTATATACCCAGCATGCAAGCACCGGAAAATAACTGCGTTATTCTGCAGCCCAGAGTGGAAACAGCATAAATGCCCATCGGCTGACGGACGGATCCACAAAATGTGCTCTCTCCGCACGACGGACTATCACTCAGCCCCGAAAAGGAACGAAGTGCTGACAGCCTGGGTGAACCTTCACGGCCTCACGCGCCGTGAGAGAAGCCGCACCCAAAAGGCCAGGCGCCGCAGGGCTCCATTTCTGTGAAACGTCCAGAGAAGGCAAACGCAGGGAGACAGAAGGACATTCGTGGTCGCCAGGGGCTGGGAGGGAGGGGGAGACTTGGGGAGCCGCCGGAAGCAGGGACGGGGTTTCTTTGCGGGAGGATCCACATGCTCTGGGACAGTGACCGTTGCACAGCCGCTGGTGGGTGCACTTTAAAAGGGTGCATCTTGGGATGTGGACTATAATGGCTTCATAAAAAAGGAAGCAGGACCCGACCAGCTCCAGGCTCGAGCCGGAGCTGGTCGGGTCCTCTGGGCGAGCCACTGAGGGGTCCCACAACTTTGCCGCAAACCCTCTCCCCAAGCTTGGGAGCGGGGCTTCTGTAAGGGGCTCTGGGGTCAGAGGACGGCCAGGGCCTCCCAAGGGCAAGGCCACTGTCCCTGGGGGCCCATAAAGACAGGCTGCCCCCGCAGATGCTGCAGGTGCAGGGACGGCCAGTTCCAGAAATTCCATCCGGGAGGGACCTGGGGCCCAGGGCTTGACCTCGGAGCTTTGCTCACACCCCGGGGCCTCGGAAATATGGCCCGAATTGGCCGCCTCCTGCCTCCTGGTAGCTCGGTGCTGGCCCGCATCCACACAGCAGCTCGGGCCTTCTCCCTTCTGCCTGTGAATTCCTCCACTTGTGCCCTGGCCTTGGCCTTGGGTCCAGGGCTGTTTCCTCGCCCTGCTGACTCATTCTTCTTCCCGGCCTCTGCGCTTCCCCTGGGAGCCAGTTCGGTCTCTGCCCTCTCTCTCCTCCGTGATGCCCCTTCCTGACCCTCTCTCTCCTCCCCCATCCCAGCCGCCTTGCTCCCCAGCCCTGGGACACAGGGGCTCCGGAAGCGGGGGCCCAGGGGGGCAGATGGGGGCCAGGGGCATGGAGACAGGCGAGCGTGACGAAACAGGAGGAATCAGCTTCAGTGAGTCAGGAAAAGTGGGTCCTGCCCCGGAAACAGGGAATACTTCTTGCCGCCCCGGATACAGGGAGAGGAGGCTAGGCGGGGAGGGGAATGAACCCCAAACCCAAGAAGCTAGGGTAAGAAGAACCCCCCGGGGCAACCACCGAATGTCACTGAACACAGAGCAGCTGCTGAGAGCGAGGTGCCGTTTACGGAGCAGAGGCAGGATTCAAGAGAGGGGCAGGGGACGACTGGCCGCTGCGGCGTGGGTTCCACGGACCCGTGGGGAGGCTGGAGGGGTGTGTCAGCAAATGGTGGCGGAGACCGCGGACTATTACTGGGCCACGAGAAGCATGAGACACAAGCTGCTGCGCGGACGGACCCTGAGAACACCACGCTGAGTGACAGGCCGGTCCCAAAAGGCCACATGTGCGTGACTCCACGTGCACGGAAATGTGTGGAGAGGGCGGAGTCCGTGGAGGCGGAAAGCGGAGGGGTGGGGGCTGGGGGGGGGGGGGGGGGGGGGGGGGGGGGGCTGGGGAGGGAGCGGTGGAAAAGTGCTGGAGCTTCATAGACGCGGGGCCCACACAAGACCGTAATCGCACCAAGAAGGTAAATTTGCGTTCCTGCCTCCAGCACCTAGAAGAACGCAGCGTGTGGGCCCTCGGTAGCTTGTGGAAGGAATGGAAGGTGGGTTGCTGGGATCTCCTGTCAAGTGTCTCCTCAGACCAACACCCACTAAGCGCTTCTCAGGCACCAGCACCATTCCCACTGCTTTAGGGACTCGGCTCAGCCCTTCTTGTCTACCCTGCCTCCCCCCCCCCCCCCCGCACTTCCCACTCCCGCTTCCGTTTTAATTTGCGACCTCCAGTGCAGACCCCTCTCCCCAACTGCCAAGGTGACTCTAAGAGATTTTGCTGGAAGAAGGTAGAAGATAAAGCAAAAGGAAAGCTGCACCCCTCCCCCCCCTCACCGCCCGCCTCCCAGCCCTGCACCGAGCCTGATGGAGGAGGTCTGTGGGTCCCAGTCCTGGCACTCCTATCCACTCATGTGGTGTCAATTCATCTGAGCAGATGTTGTCCCCCAGGACAGCATGGCCCCCAGAAGCAGCTGGCCAGCTAACCGTCCCGTCCCCGAGGGTAAATACAAAATACCCAGGCAGTGGTGAAAAGAACATTGTCTCCTTATGTAAATGTAAGGACTCGGCCTCGAAAAAACAAAGACAGCCTCCCCAGCCTCCTCGAGCTCCAAATTACTATCTTAACACAGAAACAGGGGCGCCTGGGTGGCTCAGTCAGTTAAGCCTCTGACTTCAGCTCAGGTCACGATCTCGTGGCTTGTGAGTTCGAGCCCCGCGTTGGGCTCTGTGCTGACAGCTCGGAACCTGGAGCCTGCTTCAGATTCTGTCTCCCTCTCTCTCTCAAAAATAAACAAACATTTAAAAAATAAAAGAAACAAAAAAACACCCTTTTTATGAGGGCAGCAAGCCCTCTTGCCCCAAGAGCAGAACCAGCAGCCTGGCTCCTGGGCCCAGATGGGCGGTGGGAGGGGGCTGCTGGTCCTGCGGGCCTCCCAGCGACCTCTGATTTGATCTCCTGAGTCCCCAACCAACCAAGCCTGGGTTCACACCCTGGGTCATTTTCAAAGCGTTAGGCTTTGAAAAGACCTCGTCCCTCTGCGGGGGGTCTAAATCCTGGCTTCCGGGAAATCCCTGAGGAACAAGTTTATGGAAATCTAGGGGTCCTTTCTCAGCAGCTGGGATCAAGAGTACCCTTGTGAGGACGGGGGACGGAGGCCACTTTTTTTGTCCTAATTTTGTACTGCAGTGTCTACGTGTAAATATTTCTGTGAACAAGCAGGCTCTAAAATCACATCATTTGGTGCTAACAAATAAAACAATGTCTCTGTTTGGAGCTATAGTCCTCCTCCCCCCCCCCAACCCCCCCCCTCCCGGGGGAGAAAAAAGCTATTTGAAAGTCAAAACGTTTTGGTTGGTTTGCTTTAGGGCAAAACATTTATCGGTTGCACAAGATACATTTTATTCAGCAAATATTTGAGAGCCTACTCTGTGTGAGGCAGGGGCTGGTTCTCCATCTAAGTCCTTTCTTTCTGGAAAGTTCTCTGATCCTACCAGATTGCCCTGGGCTATATCTTTAAGAGAAGTTTTGTACACGGACAACGGTTGTGGATACACAGGGTACATTATCTTATACGTGTGTTCTATTTATCAGTTCCCTGTCTACCATAATGCAAGTTCCATAACTAGGGTAATGGGGAGCCATGGAGGAATGTAAGAGCAGAACAGGAACAACATTTTAAATTAGGAAAACAATCCAGTTCTCAGTTTGAAGCTCTCCAGTAAACTTTCCAACAAAATATCGAATTCGTATCTCATTTCTCAGACTACCTGGCCCCTGGCAAGGAAGGAGGGGGGCAGAGTCACTTGGAAGTTTACTCGGCTCGGAGTTCCCCATCCAGGGAGCCTGACTGGGAGGCTCAGGGGCCAAGTAACAAGCAGGAAAACTGAGGGCCTTTGCTCCAAGAAAAGCTAAACGCCCCGTGCCTCTCTTTCCCCACCTGAATGTGGAGCCCGGATGCCCCCGAGGACACTGGTTCCAGAAGGCAGGGATTTTTGGCCAGGGACAGCTCGTGGCACAGAGTAGCCGCTCAGTAAACACATGACCCGCGCACGGAGCGTGTGAACCCTCACAGCGACGCGACTCGCTTTACGGGAGGGGGAAGCTGAGGTTCAGAGAGGGGAACCAACGTGCCTGCGGTCGCGGAGCGGGGAGAGGCAAGCTGGGCGCGCCCGACCCACACACGAAGCCCAGGGGTGGCTTTGTCAACAGAGGCCGCCAAGAGGCAGAGCCACCTCGTGACTTTTGCCGGCCTTAGGCTCTTCATGCGCCTCTTCCTCCAAAACAAAGCAAAACCAAAAACATCCCCAAAC
Source organism: Panthera uncia (assembly GCF_023721935.1). Lineage (NCBI taxonomy): Eukaryota > Metazoa > Chordata > Mammalia > Carnivora > Felidae > Panthera > Panthera uncia. Next base: position 21,433,397 of record NW_026057589.1, read on the forward strand.
GTTCCCAATGGCATTGATCTAACCGGGCACACAGCCCCCGCGCTGGACAATAATCTTTCTCTGCTGTTTTAAAAAGATAGGGAGCCCGGTCCACGGGCCCCAGGCCTCTCGGGCCTGGAGCCTGGGGGGCCGGGGGCGGGGAGCACTCACCTTGTCCTCCTCGGCCCTCACGTCGGGCATGGTGCTGACGCACAGGCTGACCGCCGTGGTGGCCACGAAGAGGATGGACAGACAGGCGAAGACCTTGCCGGGGAGCCCCGAGCGCGGGTTTTCCACCGTCTCCCGCAGCCAGTTCATGAAGACCCCCCAGCGCGACGGGTCCCCGGGGGGGCGCCGCGCCTCGCGCCGCAGGTGCAGCGCCTCCTGCTGGCGGAGCTCGCGCAGCTGCTCCAGCTTCCGGAGCAGCTCCAGCAGGCAGCACGGCCGCAGGTGGGCCTCCTCGATCCCCCAGTAGGCCAGCTCCTCCCGGAAGGACGGCACGCACGTCTCCCGCAGCAGGGCCAGCCTGCCGGCCGCCAGGAAGCTCACGATCATGCCGAAAGCGCTGGGGCTGCGGTCGAAGAAGAACTCCCGGGTGGCTTCGTCGTAGTCGTCGCAGAGCTGCGCGATCTCCTCGTGGCTCCGGCAGAACTTGAGTTTGCTCAGGCGGCTCAGCGGAAACTCGTCCAGCGTGCTCCAGGGGAGCACGTACCGCCGGCCCCCGACGTTGACCAGGATCTCCTTCTCCAGGTCCGCCGCGGGGGAGGCGTCCAGCGCGCCCACCTTGCGGGCCCTGCGGTAGTAAAGCCCCTTAAGGGAGCGCGGCTGCATGGAGCCGGGCAGCGGCTGACCCAGGGGGCTGCAGGAGCCCCGGTGGCGGTGTCCAGGAGGCAGGCCCCTGGCCCTGAAGGGCATGGACATTGCTGGAGACGTCCTGCACCGGGGGGGGGGGGGGGGGGGAAGGGGGAAGGTAAGACAAGAGGGAGAAATCAACCTCAGGGCGGGGTCCTCGACCGCCCGGCTGCAGCTTCACCACTGCATCTGCATGGTCCATTTTTCAAATTCTCCAACAGGGACTTACTGAGCACCTCCTCTGTGCCTGGGAACTATCAGTGACCCAAGGAGATGATGACATCCCTTCCCAGGTCAGAGCTGTGCCCCTTCCAGGCTCTGTGGTCTTGGGCACGTGGCTTCACCTCTCCCATCTACCTCCACCCATGCCAGGCACAAGACTTGTACCAATCTTAGGAGGCACAGCTGGTAAAATAGAGCTTCAGAGTGTAAGGGTGTCTCAAGTTCACTGCCAGGTTCTGGTCCCTTACGGACTGCCACAGCAGGCGGATTGCTCAGCCTCTCTGAGCCCTTTGCTTCGTCTGGACAGCTGGGGTAGTTTGAGTACCCCCACCTCACTGGGCACGGGGAGGGTTCCGTGCAGTGATGCCCAGGAAGTGTTTATTCAGAACGCTTCTAGGCGCTTCTGAGGTGCCAGGCACCAATCGACACGCTTCCTCTATCTATAGTAACGCATCTCAACAATTCCACAAGGTAAACAATTCCCCATTTTACAGATGAGCAAACGGAGGCCCAGAAAGGTTCAGTAACACAGAATGTGACTGTGCTTAAGCCCAGCGTCTGACTCTCAGGAGCCGCGCCACAATGGCCTCGTTTGCCTCTTCCTTTGGAGGACTTTTGCCATCAACGACAGCCCCCCTCCGGGTTCCCCGGGGTGCTTGCCTCGGCCACCCTTGCTGTGTGACCTTGAGCCACCCTTGCTGTGTGACCTTGAGCCGGTACTCCCCCTCTCTGTTCTCTGCAAAGCGAAGGGATGTCTAATGCGCGCTCCATCTCAGACCTATTCGAAGCGCTTGGCTTAGAATGAGGGCTTGAGATGTAACCCGTGCATTTAAAAAACCGTCTCTGCCACCTCTCCCGGCCTCAGCGCCCTGCCACCGTTCCCCACCCTCCCGCTTCTAGCCAGAGCAGTTTCCAGAGCTTCTACAACCTTACGTTCCAAAACGCACTCCAATCAAGACAAAAACTCGGCGGCTGAATGGAAACAAAAGTTGCTCTCGATTTCAGCGCCAGCTGGATTCGGGCAGGCAGCGAAGAGTTGAATCACAGCCTGTGCGTTTCACACTTGCTCACCACCCCGCGTTCTGTGACTCTGTATGCATTACTTCCTTTACGGCGTATGGCCAGAGGAAGGCGAGCAGCCTGCAGAGAGAACGATTTTGAAATCCGGGGAGTCCTTCCCAAGTGCTCTCCGTTTCCCAGTCCAAAACCCCAGACCCAGAGAGCCGAAGTGACTCATCCAAGGTCACAGAGCGAATCCAAGTCCAACCCAGGACTCTGTCTCCCAGCCTGGGGGGGTGGGGGGTCTTTCTAGACAACCCCCTCCCCCCCCAAAACAAAATCCTGCCCTGTCTGCATTCACTGCACAGACCCAATTTTGCAATCCACTCCCCCACGCCCTGCCCCAGCCGGCACACACAGCTCTTGTCCCGGGCAGGGAAAGGTATTCGTTCAAAACAGCAGCGCTTTGGCCCAGAATGTCACACGTCCTGCGAGCCACCCCCCCACCCCCACCCCTGCAGCAAACACTAACTTCTTCCCCCAAAGTTGAACTCACCTTCCTGTCTCTGGGAGCCCTTTTCCTGCTCTCTCTCTACCTGGCAAGGGGAGCCCGTGTCCCGATGGCCAGGGAAGAGCCAGGTTTGTGGTGGAGATGAAGCAGAAAAGAAAAATCCCACGCACGGCAGTCTCTGGCAGAGTTAGTTTCCAACCTCTCTTCCCTTGCCTCCTCCCGGAAGCAGAGGGACATTCATTCTGCACCTCTCTCTCCCGCAGCTGCAGAACGGCCCTGGGGCAGTGGGCTGGGGTTTCTAGAAGGACCCAGAAGCCCCTTCCCCGGTGAGAGGTGAGAGTCCTAGGGGTTCTTGCTGGGAGCCAGCCAGCTGTCCTGCTTCAACGGCAGGCTCTGCACTCGGAGCCCCACGGGGACAGCCAGTGTGGTCCTGCAAGAGGCACGGGGGCGGGGGGGGGGGGGGACGGGAATGGCTTAGAAATAATCTCTCCATCACCAGGCTGCCGGAAGACACAGCAGCAACCACAGCTCTGCCAACTGCCTGGGAGGCGAGGAGAGCTGTCCTGCCCTCCCCTCCCAGGAGGGACAGAACCCGAAAGGAGCAGAGGGCAACTTGGGGCCGGGACATCTGCAGCTACCTGCCCCCGCAGCCTGGAGGCTCCTGGGGGTGGGGGTGGGGGCGCTGATGAGGGGGTGGCGCGCAGGTTAAGGCTGCGGGAGGAACCTACTGGTAAATCACGGGTCCGGGGACAGGTGGGGGCAGAGAAGCCCAGCGTCTGAGCGCCGGGTGGAAGCCGGCTGCGTGCTGGGCTAGTGTGGAGTCACATGCACCTGGGTCCCCAGCTCCCATGTGGATGGCTGGCTGGCCTCGGGCAGGGGACTCAGCCCCTCCGAACCTCGCGTTCCTTGTTTGTAAGATGTATGGGGGTGTGGGGGCTCAGAGAGGTCACACCCCACAGCAGAGGCTCCCAGTGCGGTTTGGCTCCCCGGGGGTAAAGAGGAAGAGGAACAAGGGCCAGGCCAGGCGTCCTAGCCTCGGCTCTGCGCTCCCTCGCTGTGTGTCCTCGGTCGGTCTCTTCACCTCTCTGGGCCTCCGTGTTCTCCCTGGTCAGATGAGGGCAGTCAAAGCAGTGATGGCTCGGACTGCCCAGCCGTCTTCTCCTGTAGGTGCTCAGTGTCCCCTGGCTCTTCTTAATTTTCTTAAGAGGTTCTCAGCCCCAGGCTCTTGGCTTCCAAAGGGGAGTTACTCTCAGTTCCGTTTTGCAGACAAGGCCCGGAGGTGCGGGCAAGAGGTTTGCTCAAGGTCACCTTGCTGGTTGGAATCTGCACGTGGCAGAGACTTTGAGGTCTGATCAAGGGTTCTGGAGGGGGGAGGGTCTGAGCGCGGGCCTTTCATGGCTGCCCGGTGGGGGGTGGCAGCAGCCTCGGGCCTCAGCGTGCTCTCCGTGGCCTTGGCCGTGGGGGTAATGGGGGTAAGTCCCGTCAGGAGCAGAGGAGCCAGAGGGACAGAGGTGGTCTAGGGTCGTGGCTTTTAGATCGCACTGTGTGAAACCCGAGCGTTCTGTAGACGCGATCACGGGGCCTGGAACGAGGGTGGCAAAGGGTAGGACGCAGGGATGGGACTCCCTGCCTCAATGTGACAGCTCCACTGTCAGTATGTAAGTGGGACTCCCAACACGCCAGGGCCCCAGGGGCCCATCTTCACACTCAGCCCACTGGAGGAGACCCCAGGGCCCCTGTTAGGGATGGGCACGCTCTCCCCTCTCCCCCTGACTCCCCAGTTCTCAGACCCCAGGGCCGCCCCAACACCTCTCATAAACCAGACCCCGAAAGGATCTTTCCAGCTAGTGCTGGTTTTCCCCCCTTCTCTCTCTGTCTCCCCACGTCCCCTGACTCTATTATTGATCTCACCCTACCCTCCGGCCACTTGCCCCCCAAGCTTCCTCCACCCGCCTCTGGTCCCCTTTGTGTCCGGAGTGCTGGGTTCAAATCAGGGATTTAACGCTTCCCTGCTGGGTGACCTTGAGCAAGTTTCTTAACCTCTCTGCGCTGGCTTTGGTTCCCTCACCTGTGAAATGAAAATGATAACGCCTCCCTATTGCTTGGTTGTGAGCCCTGCACGAGTGAGTTCTCACTGATCGGGCGCTTACAAGAGTCCCTGGCATGAAGGAAGTCCGTTCAAGTGCTTGCCGCGATTACAAGTATTACCTCAACAACTTCTGTCCAACTCACAAGAGGAGATTTTTGTTTGAGGACAAGAGTTCCGATAAAATTTTAACTGCCGTTGGAAAGGAGTTTTAAAGGAAAAGCAGAAAGGGAACGATCTAGTCCGAACCCCTGATAAGTCGTAGAGGGGGCAAGGGGAGGACTGTCTGAGCTCTCGCGGGCCCGTCAGTGGCAGAGCCGGGCTCACTTAGGACTCACACTCCAGTGCTCTTCCCACAGCCCCAGTGTGTTCGTTCTCTCAGCACTGCTACTCTGCCCAGGCTAGAGGACTTTGACTTTAGCCTGGTGCCCAGGCCCAGCAGCCCCTGCCTCAGGGCATTTGCACGTGGCTCGGTAAAGTTCCGGTCACCTTTTAACTTAACACCACTGCCTTCCTGCCCCTCTGTTCCTCTCTGTTGTGTCCACTCAACCCCTGCTAACCAGGGAAGGTAGCCTGGCCCCAGCCTCTCCAGCAGCCTGCAGGTCTCGGATGCAGGACTGCCTACGGTAGCCTGTCCTCTCTCGTCTGAAGGACTGTGGCCTGCTGGGCATAAGCGATGGGCCTCCGTGACCGTGGATGAGTGAGTCCCCCCAGGGCCTCTGTAACCAAACAGACAAGCACCGTGGCCTAAAACAACACAAACGTATTATCTTGCGGTTCTGGAGGCCGGGAGTCCAAAACGGGTCTTAAGGGGGGGCTAGAAACAACGTGCCGTCAGGCCCGCCTTCCTGCTGGGGGTGATCGGGGAGAAGATTTAAAAAAACGTGTCTTAAATTAAATTAACAGGCATCTTGGTACCAGGGGGGAGGAGAAGCCAGCCTGGAAGAGATCATATTTCAGCCCCGGGGACAAGGCATTACGGACGTGAATAAGGCAGTGGCTGTGGGGCTGGTGGAGTAGCCGGAAGGCACAGGAGGACCCATATGGAAGGTGCTGGGCGAACAGCAGCTGGGGGACCCTGTTTCAGCCGCAGCCACACCCCACCAGGGAGATCTGGTTAGCAGCCAAGGCCATGGACCCCGCTGGAGTGACCTGATCACCATCTCTGGGCCACTGGGGCCATTCAGCATAACCTCATCGGGGAAATCGAGGCAGCTCCGGATTTCGATCATGGACTCTCATTCACACGAGCACGCGCAGATCTTTGGCGGCCAAGACTCCCAAAGGCAAGGTGGCTCCGGGAGCAGGTGGATGTCACAAGGGAGGCCGGCTGGGCGCTGTGGGCGCCCCCCCCCCCCCCGCCCGACTCACAAAGGTGAAATGTAGGTCCAGCGTTGAGTATCTTTACATTTTTGAAAGAAGAGCCGCATCCTGACTTTGGTGCTAAATCCCTCAAATTCTAAATGTTGCCAACTAACTCGGAAACGTATGAAGCACCACGGAGCAAAGCCCGTGCCTGTCTGATGATCCAACAATTCCAATCCTAGGGATACCCCGAGGGCAGCATAAATGCTCGCTCACCGAAGGGCACGGCGGGTGGGAAGGCTGGTCACAGCGCTGTTTCAGCGGGCCCGGGATCCATGAGAAAGCCCAGCGCGTGTTCGCACAAGAGAATACCAGACCGCGACGGGAACGCACACACAGGACCATTGGCAGCCACTCGAAGAACCTCGGTCGTTATGTGGAGTGAAGGCCACAGAAACAGCCGACACAGCATGACTCCATCGGTAGAAAATTTAAAACCGGGGGGGTCCTGGGCAGCTCCGCGGGTGGGGCGTCCGACTCTTTTTTTTTTTTTTTTTATTTTTTTTTTTTTTCGTTTATTTATTTTTGAGACAGAGAGAGACAGAGCACGAACGGGGGAGGGTCAGAGAGAGAGAGAGAGAGAGAGACACAGAATCTGAAACAGGCTCCAGGCTCTGAGCAGTCAGCGCAGAGCCCGACGCGGGGCTCGAACTCACGGACCGCGAGATCGTGACCTGAGCCGAAGTCGGACGCTTAACCAACTGAGCCACCCAGGCGCCCCGTGTCTGACTCTTGATTTCAGCTCAGGTCATGATCTCACGGTTTCGTGAGTTTGAGCCCCGCGTCGGGCTCTATGCTGACGGCTCGGAGCCTGGAGCCCGCTTCGGATTCTGTGCCTCCCTCTGTCTCTCTACCCCTCCCTCGCTCGGACCCTGTCTCTCTCTCTCTCTCTCTCTCTCTCTCTCAAAAATAAATAAACGTTTTTTTTTTAACGTTTATTTTTATTTTTGAGACAGAGAGAGACAGAGCATGAACAGGGGAGGGGCAGAGAGAGAGGGAGACACAGAATGTGAAACAGGCCCCAGGCTCTGAGCTGTCAGCACAGAGCCCGACGCGGGGCTCAAACTCACGGACCGTGAGATCATGACCTGAGCCGAAGTCGGACGCTTAACCGACCGAGCCACCCAGGCGCCCCAATAAACGTTTTTTACAAATAAAAAAAGTAAATAAAAATGGGCAGAACTAATCAAAGCCAGCACAATTACCTCTGGGGGCGTGTAGTGGGTCCCGAGGGCTGGTCATGTCGCTCGATCTGTGTCTCTCGGCCGGGGGGGGGGGGGGGCGCTGATTCCACATTGTGTCGAATCTGTGCAAGAGACGTGTGCAGCTTAGCATGTGTGTTGTGTTCAGATTGAAAAAGCTGTTTGGAGCAACCACCGCCGAAGGCCCCAGGAAGACATACGGAGGGGCTGGGTTCCGGCCCGGGGGGCCCTGTTATGAGCTGGCTGTCACCGGGAACAGCTTTGAAGGGGCTCCAGCCCCGGAACCTCTGTTTTTGGTCAGTCACCTCTAAAGCCTGCAGTTACGCCCAGTTCTGTGTCTTTACCTGGACGATCCTGCCCTCCCTCCCTCCCTCCCTCCCTCCTGGAATCCTAGGGTCCTGAGGATCCGGAAAAGTCAGCGGTGAAGGTCTGCCCTACCGCCTTCCACCTCCCTCTGCCCTTTCCGGTGCACAGAAGTTGTGGACTGTCACCACAAAGGGACATACACGCCAGGCAGCTGAGCTCTCCCAGCTGAGTCCTTTCTGTTGGAGGGACGGGTGCCTCGCTGGAGACGAAACGTTATTATATTCTGATTTCAGGATTACAGAGCGGAACGCGTGCCGGGGTCTCAGCCCCCCACCCCCGCCAAGGGGCTTGTACCTTTCGGCTAGGACATTTTTCTTTTTCTTTCTTTTTTTTTTTTTTAACGTTTATTTATTTTTGAGACAGAGAGAGACAAAGCATGAACAGGGGAGGATCAGAGAGAGGGAGACACAGAATCTGAAACAGGCTCCAGGCTCTGAGCTGTCAGCACAGAGCCCGACGCGGGGCTCGAACTCACAGACCGCGAAATTGTGACCTGAGCCGAAGTCAGCTGCTTAACCGACTGAGCCACCCAGGTGCCCCGGACATTTTTCAAACAAGTGGAAAAATTGCAAGCCTCGGCTCATAATTACTAGCATTTTGTCATGAATATATTTGAATATATATATATATATATATATACACTTTATATATGAATGTAGTTTTTTCCAAAGCATTTCAAAATAAACTAGACACCATGATATTTCCTCCTGAATTCTTCAGCATAGACATCCAGAAACACAAGGATAATTTTCTGTGTAATCACAAAACCATTATCACACCAAATGTGATTAAAAATAAAGAACGATTCCCTACTATCATTTGATTCCCCATTCATCTGATACCCACGTCTCCAGAATGCCTTTTTATAGTATTGTAGCTCTCCAAAGACCAAGATCCAATGAAGGGTCACATATGACATTTGCCGATTGCGTTGTTACTTTTTTTTATAAAGATTAAAAAAAATTTTTTTTTTGACATTTATTCATTTTTTTTGAGAGACAGAACAGAGTGTGAGCAGGGGAGGGGCAGAGAGAGAGGGAGGCGGAATCCAAAGCAGGCTCCAGGCTCTGAGCTGTCAGCACACAGCCTGATGCAGGGCTTGAATTCACTGACCGTGAGATCACGACCCAAGCCGAGGTGGGCGCTCAACTGACCGAGCCACCCAGGAGCCCCGTGTTCCGTTACTTTTTAATCTCCAACAGTCCTCTGTCCCCACCCAGAACCTCCTCCCCCACCTCCCACCCCTACCCCCATGACACAGGCTTTGGAAAGAGATCAGATCAGGTTGTCTGATTTGTCGACTGTTCCTCCTTCCAGATTGATCCCCTTGTTCCCAAGCGGCCCCCTCTCCCCTCTATTTCTGGAAGTTGGGTCTAACGCATTGATCACACTCAGGTTACACATAGTTTTGGTAAGAACGCTTCATCGGGGGCTCACTGGGAGCTCCTTACGCTTGGCTGTCCTCCCTGGCTGATGCCAGGACGTATGGCCGGGTTAAGGTGGTCACCGCAGACATGTCTGTCACAAGGGAACACTTTCCTTCTGTGATTAGCAGGTGCTCTGGGGTGATGGTCGGACTTAAGCACGTTCCTGTTTGAAGGAGTTAAGGAACCTGCCCTCAGCTTCCACGTCTTTCCGCCACAAACTGCTCGGCCAGAGCTCACTGTCCTTTCTCATCCCACCGAGACTGGCTTTCCGGGGATGTGTCCCTGCCTCTGGAGCTCAGAGGCCGGGGCAGGAAGGGGTGCGAGGCTGAGGAAGATACGCGAGATGAGCCCGGGTGAAAGTGAAGCTGCCACGAGTAACCTTCAAGTTGCTACGATCCTGAACTCGGAGCCTGGAGCCCGCTTCGGATTCTCTGTCTCCCTCTCTCGCTCTCAAAGATAAATACACATTAAAAAAAAAAGAACTCAGGAAGAATATGCTCATAGGGGGGGGGCGGGGGGGCCCTGGGTGGCTCAGTCGGTTAAGCGTCCAACTCTTGGTTTTGGCTCAGGTCATGATCTCGCAGCCTGACGGTGCGGAGCCTGCTTGGGTGGGGGGTGGGGTGCAGGGCGCAAAGGAGCAGGAGGACAGTGACCCCAAGATTTCCGGTCTGCATGGTGCAGCAGAAGGGGAGGCAGGAATGGAAATGGGTAGCAGTGGAGGAGGAGGAGGAGGGGTCGGGGGGAAAGGGGAGGTCAGCCTTGAACGTGCTGCGTTGGGGGCACCCCGCTGCAGATGTTTGGGGGTTTGCGTCCAGAGCCCAGAGAAGAGCTGGGCCGGAAGGATACACGGGAAGGGTCCTCAGCACCCCTCCCAGGAGGGGGAGTCACCCTCTTCAGGGATTCTGAAAAGCCGCCTGGCTGAGGGGTCGTGGCACCTTGTCAGGTCATGAATCACTTTCTGTAAGGGGTGAAAAGGGTCTCAGAGGGTCCCCTCCTCCGCAACCCCCTCCTTCCATCCCCCCCAGCCCAGGAAACATCAGTGCTTGCACAGCCTGTGGGCTGATGGCTCCCCTGGACACATGGCCACAGGCCTCAAAGGAAAAGGATGCCGTTCCGGGTACGTTCGGGGTAAGTGGGTCAAGTGCGGTTCGCCCAGGCACCTGCTCAGCCCCATGAACAAGTTGATGTGCCAGACCAAGGCTGGCTGGCTGGCTGGATCAGCCTGTCCTTCCCCCGCCCCCAACCTTCTTGCTTCCTGGATGCCTCCCCCCTGGGACGGGCCCTTCTCTGCTCTCCGTCACTGGAGGGGGACAGAAGTTAGCCCGTGGCTGGGAGGTCCTGCCTTTGGCGGCCTCGTCTCCCGTGACCTCCGGCCTCTTAAACGCACCCTCACCGTACATCCGAACGCTTTGCTTTGCAAAGACGTGGGAACATACTTATTCTTGTGCTTTCGAAATCGTTGGCTGCAAGGAGCTCACTTAATTTACGGTGGGCACGGCTCCTCCCGGGCGCGCTCTGTAACCTGCTCCAGATAGGCATACAGTGACATAGCGTTTTTAAGTGCAATGAAATGTTTTGGCCGTGAAATTGGCCAACGAACAAATGGATACGTTAACCATATTAATAGCAGTTGTGGGTTTTTTTTTTTTTTCTCATAATTTGAATGCTTTTTTTCCAGAATCATCCATCTGTATCGGGTCTCTGAGAAGAAGCGTGAGGGTCCTGGGGTCCTGGGGGGCTAGAGGGGCCTAATTGAAGGAAGGGGAGGCGGGGGGGTGCTCGGGGCCCTGGGGAGCCGGGAGGGGTGGAGAGCACGTCTCTGGGCGAGGGGGCAGAGACACCTGTCAGGGGCAGGATGTTCGGGGGAAGGTGCCAAGGTCCAGGTCCATCTGGCAGGTGGACAAGGTGGGGAGGGCTCTGCCGCCGGGATCCTCAGTGGGAAGGTGAGGAAGACCTTGGAACTAAGGCGAATGGATGCCCATGTGTCCTTTCAACGTCCCACTAGCCTGGAGAGCAGGCCGGCAGGAAGTTACTTACGTTTCATTCTCTATGGAATAGTGCCTTTGTTCGACTCCTTTTACGATTCGTCAGGGCCTGATTCTCAAGGGAACGTGTTCACTTGCAAACGTGCATCTGGTACAGGTGACCGTGACTTCCACCTGTTAGCAAAGAAAGCCAGGCGTCGTGGTTCCGCCGCCCTGCGGGACGCTCGCCACTTCTGGGTCTTTCTCAGCCTCTTCTCCCACATTCCTGGGTGCCTATAAGGCATGAGGGCCTCCAGTGCCTCTCGGACCCGCTCTCTCACTGCACCGGCGCCCTCACGGATGAGCACAGTAGGCTTCCGACACCTGTTCATTCTATGATGGTAGGAGAGACATTTTTTAACGGAAGAAGACGGAGGCGCTAAGTGGTTATCTCTGAACGGAAGCCGTAGGCATGAATTCCATTTTGTTGTTGCATATGTGATTTTTTTTCTTTTTTATTCAAAGTTCAACGACCGTGCGGGGATTCAGTCTGCCGGCTCTAGAGTCAGGGCGCTTGGGTTCGAGGATCAGCTCTTTCCATTCCTAACTCTGTAACCGTGGGAGAGTTACTTCGCCTCTCCGAAACTCAGTTTCCTCGTCTGTAAAATGGGGTTAATAATGGGCCAGCGGCACCTACCTCAAAGTGAGGATTATTGTAAGGAAGACACAAGACAAGGCAGGCAGGGCACTTAGCATTGTGTCCAGCTTAAAGGGAGCAGCCAAGGTTACGGATTATTCCCGGTGGTATTATATACAATAATAACTTTTTAAAGAGACCGCTGATGGGGCACCTGGGTGGCCCCGTCGGTTGAGCATCCGACTTCTGCTCAGGTCGTGATCTCACGGCTCGTGAGTTCGAGCCCCGCGTCAGGCTCTGTGCTGACAGCTCGGAGCCCGGAGCCTGCTTTGGATTCGTGTCCCCCTCTCTCTCTGCCCCCAACCCGTTTGCATTCTGTCCCCGTCTCTCTCAAAAATAAGTAAACATTAAAAAAAATAAAATAAAGAGCTAGCTGATCAAAGGTTGTACAATTGGATGAAAAAATAAAAGCAAACAAACCTTAGAATTACACAGAACCCTTTAAAAGTAAAAAGAGGATAGAGGCTTAATTGTTTCTAATGTCCTGACAACAGCATTTTGTGTACGCGTCTGTGTGTTTTGTCGGGCGCATAAACCCCATTTTATCGCTGGAAAAATCTTATAATAATATGCTTTCGCATCTTTTTAAGGACTGTTCGCTCCAGACATTTTGCTTTCACGAAGATTTCAAAAAATCTAGGGCAGTGATTTTCCTTAGAAGGGAGGGAGAAGGTCACCAGGAAAGCTGTCCTAGGATCCTCAATATGCTGAGGTAAGTACTCAATCCGTCAAGATCGAGAAGCTAAAAGCAATATAGTAATTGACCTGATTTTTTTTTAAAAAGCGCAAAAGCTTTGTTCTCTGCTGGAACACAGAAACATTTGTTACCCTAAAAGGACACGTTTCGGTGACTTGCCTTGCTGTCAGCAGAAATTTTGGCTTTTGCGTTCAACAACACCCTTCATGGCTAAGTAAACAGGAGGGAAGGAAAGATGCCCAGTCGTTTATTTAGAGCAAGTCTGGACAGGCAGAGAGTGGCACAGAGGTAGGGCGATGGTCCCCTCATCCAGCAAGACGGAAGACGGAGACCCTGGCCGCACGGTGCGGGTCTGAGACGTGGACGTAAACCCAGCAATATTGCGGAGGGCGGTTATGCCCCCGGCACGGGCTGGCACGGAATGGGCATACGGTGGACGCTAGATGGATGGGTCAGCAGAGGAAATGAATGGAGTGGGGGAAGGTTCTTGACCTCCATCTCCGAGGGACTATGCTTAGAAGCCAGGACCAGAGTGCTCAGGAGAGGACACGTTCTGTTCATTTTCCTGCATTCCACGTAGGGCTTGCCCGGCTCATGATCAGGACACTTATGAATGGCCCGTCACTGGAGCGATGGTGGGGGCATCACAGGAAACGAGATTTATTTTCTTCCGAGTAATTTCCCGCATTTTCTAAATGTTCTACAACGGGCACGTGTTGTTTTCACATATTTTCCCAAATGTTGCGTAAAAAAGTCCAAGGCACGCTCTCCGTGCAATAAGGAATCCACGAACATCTGGTCACGCGGATCTCCGGACCTGCTTGGACCCACTTCGTCGTGAAGGCTGGAGGGCGTGCTGCCCACCTTGCGTGGCGACCTCAGCCCTCCCAACAACTTTGAGCTAGGGACTCCTCGTGATCTTCTTACAGGTGAGGAAACAAGCTCAGAGAGGTTAAGCAACTCGTCCAAGGCCGCACAGGGGTGATGGTGGGTCTGACACCTGAGTCCCTGCCCTTTGAAATCCTGCTGTACCGCCCCATCCTCGTAAACATAATATAGTAAAATCAACGTGCAAATATATTTTTTTGTGCCTTAAACGGTGAATTTTTATTTTATTTTTTTGCAAATAAAGCTGAGGCCTAGGGCCAGCTGACTGGTGCAGAGGACCTGCTGACTCCTTTTCTTGGGGCTGAAAGTGGCAGTGGTGAGACCACCTGCCCACAGGGGCCTTCTGGAACGCACTGGAACTAGACTTTTATGATCACCATGGAGAACACACAAAGCACAGCAAAAAGCATACCGGTGGGCCTTTGGGGCTGGGAAGACCAGGAGGGCCACCTTACAGAGACCCTGCTCTCTCTGGCACACCAGGCTGTCCATCTCTGAGTCACAGGGCGGAGTAATTCTCTCCAGGCCCTCCTTTGCTCCTGGAGCACTCAGCGGCCCCATCCCACCCAACCGAAAGACACATGATGTCGCACAGTGCCCTCAGACAGGACCCTCTCTGGTGGCCAAGCAGGCAAGTAGCAAAGGAGTAATGGAAGCTTCCGGAGTGAGCCCTTGGCACGGGCTCCCGAGGAATGCCCCGCCCCTCCCACGCTCCTCCTCCAGCCCCGCCCCCAGCCCTGCGCCCCGCCCCGCCCCCAGCCTGCGCAGGTGCTGCTGGGCCCGAGCCTGCTGGTGCGCCCAGGCTGAGGAGGTTAAAGGCCAGGGGAGTGGCACTTCCTTAAGTGTTGAACCCCACCCCAGCCCGTCATCTCTGTCATTTGGATGCAGCTCCCTTCTAGAAGGTCAGTAATCATCCTGAAACCTTCAGTTGCCATTTTCCAAGCTGTGAGGGTGGCCTTTAATTTAGCCGTAGCAGGAATGTAATTGCGTTAAGTGGCGCCGCCTTACTCCGACGGCAGGTGTCGAGGGCTTTGAAGATTAAAGTATGAAGCGAAATTAATTATTTAAGGAAAGCACTGGAACCGGAGACAGTATAAACCTGGAGCAAAAACCAGGAGTCGAAATTGTCAAAAACCGGCAGCATGCTCTTCCTGCGGGACGAAAGATAAGTAGCAGCTGCATAAGGCATTATAATTTACAAACTTGGGCGATGTGCGCCCGTCTTACTCGGTTGGGCGGGTCTCTGACATGGCTGTAGCCCTCCGATCTGCCAGAAAAGGATGCCCAGGCCCAGAGAGGTTGAGTGCCAGGCACTGGGTCACACAGCTTCAAAAGACCAGAAGAGGAAACTGAAGTCCAGTTCAGAGCCTCTAGGACTTTTAGGTCCACTCTTCCTCTGGGGCCAGTTCAATAGAAGAAAATGTTCATTCCTGCAGAAAGCGTTCAGTGAGGGTGTCCGCGGCTCTGGCTTTCCCGATTTACGATATATTGATTTGTGGCTGGGAAACAACCATTCGCAAATGTATTTAGAAAGGAAAATAAATCCCACGGTGTCGATGGGGACGCTTAAGCTATTAGGATTTACAAGGAAGACTTAATGTTGCTTTGGGTAGAGCGTGGGCTGTTCGTTATGGAGTTAACTGATAGTAACGACACTATAAGGAGGCGATTGAATGGGTTCCCACAGCACAGTTCTGATCCTGTGCGCGTGGGGAAGCCAGATTTCCATTTGAGCTTAGAATCATCAAGTCCAATTGTCTTCCCAGCTCGACGCTATGAAACGCCTGGGGTTGATGTAATTTTTAGAGGGTGAGATGCTAACTGTCGCTTAATGGGGTAGAATTTGCAACTGTGGTTAAGCACTGGATAATTGGACAGACCCACACAGAAACCTCAGCTGAGTGGCTTCAGGCAGGACGCTTCACCTGTAGACTCAGCCTCCACGTCCCCAGTCATCCCCTCGGGCTGAGAGTAGTGTTGTAAGGGGAAGCCTAATGGGCACCTCCTGGGTTTGTAGCAAGTGATCAGTAAACATCCCACCGCTGCTACTGTTGCCGGGGGCACTGGGCTGTGCGCACACGTGTGTTTTAAGTCCATGAAAACAGCTAGGAATAAGGAATGGGATCTCAGAGACCTGATTTTCTCCTTTCAGTGCGGCTCATCCATGACTCTGAACGCCACCCCACTTGTTTATTTTCTTTGGGCTCCAATTTCCCGATCTCTATAATGGGCTTTAGGGAGATTATCTGTCAATTTCCTGTCTATATCAGACATTCTTAGCATCTGTTGTTCTTGGGGAGACCATAGGAAGTTCCTCGGGCTTGTCAACTGAGGAAGGTGACTCCCCCCCACCCCCCCACCCAGGGTTGCCACTGTTCCACAGCAGCTTGTCGGTGCCACGTGGGAGAGCAGGCTCCACAATGACAGATTTTCTTATTTGTTCAATGGAACTGGAAGTACAGATTTGATGTAAGATTTTGCATATTTAAACGCGAAGAAGAGAATTGAAATGCCTGCCATCCCAAACAAAACCGAGCATCAGATTCAGAGTCAGCCCATATTTGGGGCCCCTGAAGCAGCCACATCTCCAGGCCGCCGTATTGTCCAGGCAAGATCACCTTGAGGACTGGGTGACCTTTTATTTTCACGTTGTTTTATTTTAACATTAAGACCCACGTTGCAGCCTTAATAGCACCAAGGAGGAGACGATAAAGGTCCCCGTTCTAGAGACGAAAAAGGTCCCTGTTCTAGAAATGGTTCGTCTGTTTTTAGCTCCTGGGCTCAGCGTGGTTGATGATGTCATCCTGTGGTCCTGGTGCCCCTAAATCCTCCTCAGACATCTGGATTTTTGCTCTTTGTGCTTCAGCCTTCACCCCACCCGGATCCAGGCGGGGTCTCCCACCTCATTCTGTTACCATTTTCTCATCGTGCCGATGAGTTTCAGAGTCCTTTGGGGTCCTTGTCAAAAAAATCATATAAAAATATATGTATCAATATTACCAACCATATAAATAAAAATAGGCATCACCTAAAATGTACCCTTTTAACCATTTTTAAGTGCATGAAGCATATTCACCTGTTGGGCCGCCGTCACCATCGGCTCGGGAACTTTTCACTTGCATAACTGAAACTCTGTTCCCATTAAATGATAACTTCCCCCTTCCCCTCCCCCACCCCAGCCCTTGCCGCCACCATTTTACTTCCTGTCTCTATGAATCTGATGATTTCAGGTCCTTCACAGGAGTGGAATTATACAGTATTTGTCTTTTTGTGACTGGCATATTTCATTTGGCATACTGTCCTCAAGGTTTATCTATGTTGCAGCAGGTGTCAGAGTTCCGTTCCTTTTTAACGCTGAATAATACCCCATGGTGTGTATATACCTCATTTCGTTTATCCGTTCGTCTGTCGCTGGACATCCGGGCTGCTTCACCATTTGGCTGTTGTGAGTGATGCTGCTGTGACCAGTAGCCACACGGGGGGAGCTGGTGGCTGCCATACTGGACAGTGCAGATCTAGAACGTTCCATCATCACAGAAGGTTCTATCGGACGGTGCCGCTAAGGAATTTACAAGATGCATGCACACAAATATATCTGATTTTGATGGCCAATATTGGCCCTGTTTACAGGACAGCAAACTGAGGCCCGGATAGCACGGAGACTGATCTGAGTCATGCTGCCCCTGGGAGGCAGAATGGAAATCAGTCCCCCAGATTCCCGGCCAGTGTGCCATGTTCCCTCCCTGTCACTGAAAGTTCACGTGGAACATGGAGGCAGGTGGGGGGTAGGGGGAGTGAGTAGGTTATAAAGGGTACAGGCTCTGCAGCATTTTTCAGGATTTCTTTTGAAAGAGGAGTAGCATGTGTGTTCATTTCCTGTGTGCTGTGCTAACATTTCTTGCCTCATGGTTTATTAAATGTAATGGGCCAGATGTTCCAAGGATTATCGCCCTCCTAGCCTGGTGGTGCTGACAGCCTTTGGCTTTAATCCATTTCCTGACTGCAGCAGGCCCAGGAGATTTCACGACCTATGTAGCCAATTCTCTTCTCTTGCACAGCAGTATAATGTCAGCCTGGCATGTGCCCATGCAGAATAAAGACTACATTTCCCAGCCTCCCTTGCAGCTAGGTGTGGCCATGTGACCAAGTTCTGGCCAATGGGATGTCAGTAGAGGGTCAACGGGGCAGCACCTGGGGAATCTTTTTTTGACTATTATTTTTTATGTTTATTTTTGGAGAGGGAGAGAGCACAAGCTGGGGAGGGGCAGAGAGCGAGGGAGACAGAGGATCCGAAGCAGGCTCCGCTCTGTCAGAGCAAAGCCCGACGCCGACTCTAACCCACGAGCTGTGAGATTGCGCCCTGAGCCCAAGTCAGACGCTCAACTGATTGAGCCACCCAGGCGCCCCACCTGGGGATCTATTTGAAGGGATGGCTGGCGGACCTGTGACCTCTGCCTTTCCCATTCTCCCTCATCTCTCTCTCCATACTCTTGCCTTCAGCTGTCACCTTGGTCCCTGTGGGCGAGGTCAAAGGTCAGGAATGAAGGAATGGAGCAGAGCCACCGGTGCAGCCTTGAACTGCTAACATTTGGCCTTTCCTGTGAAAGAGAGCCAAGCGGCTGCCTGTTCGAGACATTGTTACTTGCAGGCAAATCCAGTCCTCACTGATGAACAAGGTAAGGACATCAGGCTCTCTCTGTAAGCTGTTACCCTGAGAATAACCTTAATAAGGTAGGGATTGTCAACTGGGGATGATTTTGCCACCAAGGGGACGTCTGGAGTCCGTTTTGATGGTCCTGATCAAAGGTGGGGGCGTGTGCTATTGATATCTAGGGGACTGAGGCTCCGGACCATCTACAAATGCATAGGACAGAATGACACCGTGCTGTGCTGCAAGAATGACGTGGCTCTGAGTGCCAGTAGGTGAGAAAGCTCTGGGTTTCGTTTGGTTTTGTTGCAAAGAAGGACGCTAAAGCCGAAGGGCTTAGGTTACTTGCCTGCAGTGACATAGCTTGTCAATGGCGGAGGCAGGATTCCGACCAGGTGAGGGGTGGGGTGTACCGCGAGCAAGGCTTGGGATGCGTTCATCGTGTCCCTCAGATGCCGCGCCTGCTCCCGTCTGGCCTCCAGGAGTCAAGCAGCCCCTGTGTTCAGGTCCTGGGTCTGTCACTTCCTGGAAGATTGCCCTTGAGCTGGTTTCCTCCCCTCTGGGCACCCCCGTTGCTTCCCCTCGATGAACGGGGGATAGTCATGCCCGCATCCCTGCTGAGTGTGTTGGTGAGCCCAGCAGCGTGGCACTGGCCAATCAGGGTGGATCCAGGGGGCCGTAGGGTCCCAGAGGCTCCTGCTCCCTGGGGTGAGCCCCTCAGTTCCCCTGGGGAATCTGAGGGGAGGCGTCATGGAGGCTGGTGGGGGAGGGCACTTGGGGTGGAGGGAGGATGGGCTGTTTGCTAACTGACGTGGAAAGATTTCTATACGTGCACCTCCCGTACGGCCATTCTGGGATGCGTGGGCCACATGCTGGCCTGAGCGGACAGACGTAGAAATTGTTCATGCTGGGAAGGTTCGGAGGAATGGTCCACAGAGCCAGTCTCCCTTAACCTCCAAGCTCTACCCCTGCTGTGGGTTTAAAGAAATAAAACACAGCCACCACTCAGATGAAGGGTTAAGGGGGAGAGGTGATGTCTGATGAGCTCCGCCTTAGACCAGGGGCTTTGCTGTTCCTCACGTACTTCCCACAGCTTTCCCAGGGCGTGTGTGTGTGTGTGTGTGTGTGTGTGTGTGTGTGTGTGTGTGTGTGGATTGTTTGCTCTCATGTTACAGATGAGGAAACAGCGACCCAGAGGGACGGGTCCCACTTTGAGGGTTTTGCAGGCATTTAACAATCACCCTGTCAGAGGGCAGGGGCGTGCGATTTGGGGTCTGAGGCCATCTCAGGTTTGTGCAGTCAGGCAGACTCTACCACTCCAGAGAAATGGGGACAGCATCCGGCGTCAGTGCACGTTTGGTTCTGTAAGATTGTTCGGTGGGCCCGGCTCTTGGAGTTCACCAGGGGAGAGCCAGACGCCTCAGGACCTTGACCCCAGGGACCCTCCTGCCCTATTTGCACTCCCAGACTGGCTCCCCGGGTCAGCACCAACCCTAGGGTCTTTGTGCCCCTTTTCCCCACTTCCTGGCAGAGTTGAGCAGCCTTTGGATTAGGGAGGTGCTAATGATTTGATATCTCAGCCCGGGGATTTAATTGATCCTTTAGCCCAGCTGGAAAAAAATCCCTCCCTCAGATAGCTGTTTTATCTTGTGGCCCTTGTCACCAGTTTAATTATGCTAAGTCCACATCAGATGCCTCGAATGAGAGGGAATTAAAAAAAAAAAAAAAGCCATCGGGCCGGCTGGGTTTCTTTTCTAGACCATTTGGAACCCGATTGCTTGTCATCACCCTGGGAATCAGCAGCTTTCACCTGCAGATTAAAAGGCGTCCCCAGAGACCACTTGAAATGCACAATGAGGGAGCTTAATCTTCTCCATGGTCCTGAAACCTGGGTTTTATGGGACATCGCACCCTCCAGCCTTCCGTTTCCCTTCTCGGGCCATCACCCTCCTTGGCAAAACCGGTGCCCCGGGAAAATTCATGCCTCTACAAAGCGGTTAATGGCGCATGAAGCCATTTCGAAATGTAACTAGAAAGACATTTCAAACATTAACCTTCTGCAGAAGGGCGCTATGGACACGACTCTGGGCTTTGCAAGCTCGCGGGCGGATTCTTTTGTTTTCTCTTTCTTTTTCTTGTGGGTTTTTGGTGTTTTGGTTTTTGCTTTTGATGGAAACTCGACTTTAATAAAATTAAAGACTTGCATTTTTCCGCGTTTGCTATAAATTACAAACTTCTCAACTGTGACTGCTGACTCGACCTCAGGACAATTAGAGAATATGACACGTTGAAACGACGAATACACGGGCCAAAGAGCAGTTTCAAGGTAGAAGTGCATGATTAATGTAACTGTTTTGTAACGCAACACAGCCGTCCAAGTAACTGTCTCTCGGGGTTTGGAGGGGCATAAAGGGAACTGACTTTCTGCGGGTTGATGTTAAAACTTAGCCCTGTGAGTTCTTCTCAGAAGCTGTCAGTGCTAACCAGCATTCATCGTTAGCAGTCAGGGGTTCCCAGTGTGAATGGGTTTTGGTGAAAGGGGACAGACGCAGGGTGAGAAAGCCTGACCAGCGCTGGCAACACCCATCGTTACTCCCGTCCAGCGGGCACTCAGGAGCCAGGCACTGTGCGGGGTGCTTTCCAACGCCAGAGGTGTTACTATGGTTCCATTTTACAGATGAGTACGTTGAGGTTTGGCGAGTGCGGCCCGGAAGGATGTCCGCGGCCGCTCTCCTGGGAGTCGCTCAAACACAGAGGTGCCCGAATGCCCACCAGCGTGGATAAATTGCTCACTGTGTGTTCACAGAGTGGAATCCTCCGCAGCCGTGAAGACTGGTCCCCAGCCAGAAACCAACATGGGTGAAAGAAGCCGGACGTGAAGGAATACACGCGCTGAATGGTTCCATCCTAGGATGGACCGGAACGGGCAAAACTAGGATACTGTCCGAGGTCAGAATCATGGTTTCCTTTAAAGAGTGGGTCGGGGGGGGGGGGGGGCAGAAGATGAATTGGAGCATTGGGACGCTGGCAGGGTTCTGCCTCTCATCTGAGTGAGGGGGGGTACAGGAGGCACTTGCTGAAAATTCATCGAGCTCTGGCCTTTTTCTCCTACATCCTTCCCGTTGTTTGAACAGTGTCGTTGAGCTGTAGCTCTCACGCTCTAAAATCCACCCACTTCAAGTGTGTAAAACTGAGTGGGTTTTCGTGTGTTCGCAGAGCTGGGCAAGCATCACCCCGTCCAGTTCTGGAACCTTCTCATCACCCCGGAAAGTAAACAGGTGCCTGCTAACAGTCACTCCCCGGCTGCCCCCACTCTCCCAGCCCCGGGCAGTCACGATTCTATGGTCCGAGTTACCCACTCTGCCGCGTGTATGCAGGTTAGATTTAAAATGAAATGAACAAGGCGCTGAAATAACCACAGGCCACGGGCAGACACTACCCTACGCCCCTCACTTCTGCGTCCCGCACTTGTCTGTGTTCTTCGGTCAATCACCCGCCTGGCCCGGATGATCCGAGGGTGTTTTCCAGTGGGAATATCGCTTGTTTCTCATTTCTCCCGCATGGGAGCAGGTCCGGGTCAAACCATCCTTTAATGGAGACGGGAGGTGAAGATCCGTTTGCCAGCCAGTCTCCTGCATCTAAGCTGCGGCTTTCCCCGGACAGAGATGTGCCTCCGGATGGAGCCATTTCTCCGGACCCCTTCACCGGCCCCCGCCTGCTGCTCTGGGTGAGTGGAAGAACTGTGTCCCCATGCCTGTCGCCACCCCCACGGGCCTGGCCAGGGGAGCCCAGCACCAGGCAGGACACAGAAGGACGAGTCGGGGAAGGGAACAGAGAGTTGTGCGTCTGGGCGGTTTGGGGACCTAAGTGCCTGGGCCGGGGTCCAGCGGAAGGTTTGTTCTCTTGGCTGATCCAGAGTTAAAAACCGGCAGCCAGCAAATGACCATTTGCGAGGCACTTGTGCTTAGTCCTTGTAACACTCCCCGAAGGTAGGAATCGGTATCCCGTGTCCCCCGCAGTTGGGAAAACCGAGGCTCTGAAAGATGCCCTGAGCCAGGGGCTTAAAACAATTTGTGATTTTCTCACGGTTCGGGGGCCAGCTGGAGTTCAGCTGGATGGTTCTGTGGGTCCCACCTGAGTCCAGTCCCGCAGCTGGGAGCTCGGCACAGAGCTCGGCCGGGGCTGGAACGTCCAAGGTGGCTGTTCTCCGGGACTCTTCTCCGCGGGGCCCCTCCTCACAGCTTGGCAGCCGGGCTCTGAGAGAGGAGGTGAGAGCGGCTGATTTTTTCCTTTTCACTGTATATGCTGTTGGGTTAACGAAGTCACAAACCAGCCCAAGGGGCCGCTTTTTTTTTTTTTAATTTTTAAAAAATTTTTAAAGAGTCTATTTGTTTTTGACAGCGATAGAACACAGGCAGGGGAGGTACAGAGAGAGGGAGACAGAGGATCCGAAGCAGGCTCTTCACCGACAGCACGGAGCCCCACTCGGGGCTCGAACTCACAAACCGTGAGATCGTGACCTGAGCTGACGTCGGATGCTTAACCGACTGAGCCACCCAGGCGCCCCAAGGGACCACTTCTCGGTGCCAGGAGCATACAGGGTTGGGAAGGATTGTCGCTGGCCACATTTGCAGGAATCTTCCATATGGGATTTATGATGCAGACATTAGGTGCTCTGCTCAGAACGAGTACCAGCTATGGGGGGATGGGGGGTGGGGAGGGCTCAGCCGAGGAGGCAATAAGCCTGGACTGGGGTAGTTAGGGATTTCCGGAGGGGGTAGGACCGCCTCTGGGGTGGCTCTAGAGCGAGGGAGGGACTCTGGCTGTCCCTCAGAGTGTCTGTTGGGTTTTGGTCCCAATTTCAGTTGCCCAGAGCTCGAGCCAGTCCCTTGAGCTCTCTGCCTCAGCTTCCTCACCTATAAAACGGGGATAACAACCGTCCCTCCTTCCTAGAGTTGCTCTGATGACCCAACAGGCTCTGCCTGTAAAGCACTTAGCGCCGTGACTGGCACATAGAAGTTCTAGGACGTTAGCTCCCGTCGCTACTATTCGGGTTAAGGGGAGGGTGTGATATCAACGACGAGTAGGGTTTTCCAGGCCAAGATGATCCGAAAGAATGTCCTGAGCCTCTGCGAAAGCCGGGGGAGCTGAGAGGAAGCGATGAAAAGGAAGCCCATGTAGCAACAGGCAGAATTTGGTGGGGGTGGAGTCACCTGCAAGGGGTAGACCAGAGAGGCCTTGTGAGCCAAGGAGAGGTTTAGGGATTTTGTTCTCAGGGCAGCGGCGGCCTGCTGGGACCAGGTTAAGGCTCTGCTGAGGTCTGGCTGTCTGGCTGCCGTGGGGCCAAGCAGACGGAGCCAGGAGGGGGATGGGGCGGTGAGCGTGGGGGCCCCTCCTTCATCCGCGTCAGAGGGAGGGGACCTGGTGGTGGCAGGGAGGGCGGAGGCGGGAGGGGGGGCAGCTGACACTGGCAGTGGATGGGGTAAGAGGCACGAGGGAAAGGCTGGCGTGCGTTCCTCCTGGGTCTCTGGGCTGGGGGCGGGGGTGGGTCCTGCGAGGACGTGGACAGGACGGAAGGACAGCCGTGGGCAGGAGGTGACAGCGGCTCCTGCAGGGAAGGGGGCGTCTTTGAGAGCCCGGCGGGGCTGCCGTGCCGCGTGAGCACCAGGAAGGAGGGCCACTCCCAAGATGGAGAGAAGACCTAACGGTGGCTGGCCCGAGAGGACAGCGCGTCCAGGGGCTTGGCGGTCCGGGGCAGCGGGCTGTGCTCTCCAATGAGAGAGGAATCTTCCTGAACGCAACTGAAGAATGAGGCTGGGGAGCGAGGCGAGGCCCAGGGTGCGGAGGACTCGGAGTGGCCCGGAATTTGCACCTGCTCTGGGAGCCGCAGATGGCTCCCCGGCGTCACAAGCAGAGAAGCCATGTGTTTTGGGCGAAGGCCACAGCGCAGAGGGGCCCGGCGGCCGGTGGGAGGAGAAGTTAGCGCTCCGAACGGCATGATTGTCAGGGCCGGCGATGAAGCCGCTAAATCGCCAGCCGGGGGGGCCACACATCAGGTGGGGAGGTCATTAAATATGGGTGTTTGGTGATGGGTTAAGATGATTGTGGAGTCTGATTCGGAGGTTTAGGGATGCTGGCCTCGGTCACTTGGCAGCCAAAGTCCCTATCAGGAGGGTGTCGGGCGCCTGGGACCCTTGATTTCGGCTCAGGTCATGATCTCACGGTTTTTGGGATCGAGCCCCACGTCAGGCTCTGCACTGGGCACGCAGAATCTGCTTGAGAATCTCTCTCTCCTTCTCTCTCTCTCTCGCTCTCGCTCTCGCTCTCGCTCTCTCGCTTTCTCCCAAGAAAGGAAGGAAGGAAGAGAGAGAGAGTAGAGCAGCCCTTCAAACACAGATGCGAAGTGTTTAGCAGCAACAATATCAGCTCAGTCCGGTAGCCTCCTCTTGGGATTTGACATCTTCCCTCCTCCTTTTTTTAAAAAAAACATTAAAAAAATTTTTTTTCATGTTTTTAATTTTATTTTTGAGACAGCGAATGGGAGAGGGGCAGAGAGAGAGAGGGAGACACAGGATCCGAAGCGGGCTCCAGGCTCCGAGCTGTCAGCCCAGAGCCCGATGTGCGGCTCACACCCACGAACCGCGAGATCGTGACCTGAGCTGAGGTCGGAGGCTTAACCGATCGAGCCACCCGGGTGCCCCACATCCTTCCTCCTTCTGTCCTTGTACTCACCCCCCCATTTACCCAGCCAGCGTCCTGTCCCCTCATCCCACCATCTTTCCTTCCACCCACCACTTTCCCACCCATCCATCCCTCTATCCTTCCTTCCTTCCACCCACCCACCCATCCTTCTATCCACAAATGTACGGATGCCTACTGCGTTCCGAGTTCTTTTCCAGCTCTCAGTGTGCCAGATAGACAAGGTGTTCTCTCATGGAGCTGGCCTTCTTGAGCAGGAGACAGGCAACACACAAAGTAAATAGGGAACTGGGTCCGTGACAGGTGTGGCAGGAGAATTAAAGTATGGCACTGAAAGGGACTGGCTGGCTGCTTTTGCAAGAGTGAGCAGGAATTCTCTCTCTGAGGGGGGGGGTGGCATTTGAACCGAGATTTATTTACTTATTTATTTACACATGTTGAAATGCTCTTAATTTTTTTTTAATGGTTATTTATTTATTTAGAGGGAGCAAGAGACTGAGTGCAAGTGGGGGAGGGGCAGAGAGCGAGGGAGACACAGGATCTGAGGCAGGTGCCAGGCTCCAAGCTGTCAGCACAGAGCCCGACGCGGGGCTTGAACTCACGGACCACAAGATCATCATCTGAGCCAAAGTGGGACACTTAACCGCCCAAGCCCCCCAGGAGCCCCTAAACGATAAGGGAACAGGGGCACCTGGGTGGCTCGGTCGGTTAAGCGTCCAGCTCTTGATTTTGGCTCAGGTCATGATCTCACGGTTCGTGGGATCGAGCCCCACATCGGGCTCTGTGCTGATAGCGTGGAGTCTGCTTGGGATCCTCTCTCTTCCTCTCTCTCTGCCCCTCCCCTGCTTGTGCTCATGCTGCCTCTCTCAAAACTAGAAATATGATAAGGGGACAAACACGAAAAACTTTTTTTGGCAGGGGAAGAGGAACATTCTGGGTGGAGGGAATAGCGCATGAAAGCGATTGGTCTAGGAGTGGCTGAGGTTGTTTGTGGGACAGCAAAGCCAGTGAGGCTGGGAAGGAGGTGGGGGGAGCGGCAGGTGATGAGCTGGAGGAGGATGGAACCAGGTGTGAGGGCACCACTGAATCGAGACCCTTTGGATGTATCAATGACGGCAAGCCAGACCGGTGTTCACCTCAGGGCCTTTGCACCTGCTGTGACCCCCTGCCTTAGACCTTCTCTCTGCAGGGGTGATTCTTTTTTCATCACTTCCGTCTTGAGGATGTCGCTTGTTCAGAGACATCTTCCGCATTTTTCCAGGCACACGTGCATAAAAATGCACTACTTTTTTTTTTTTTTGCAAAAGCTGAAATATCGTATACATTCCGTTGTAGAAGGCAATATGTTCTGAACGCTTGCCTGAGTCAGTAGAGTTCTGCACCACTTTGATAGGGGCCTGGAGCGCCAGTGCCTACATACATCTCATTCTCTTAGGCAGTTCTCTCACACCAGGACATTTGTCCCTCCTGCTACCCCTTCCCCCCCCCCCCCCCCCCCACGTTTTAGCATTATATGCTCGGCAGCGATGAGCATCCCTGAGCTTGTCCTGCGTCGTCTCTGTTGTGACTATGCGTAGCAGATCAGGTGGAGGTAACAGATAAAAGGTCGGCCGGCTCCAGCCAAGTTACGACAGATGTCGTTTCAGCGAGGGAGAAAACTAGTTAACCAGGCCCTCTAGCTTGGAAGCAGGCGCCTTGCTCTTCCGTCCGAGTGAATGCCCACCTTCTTTCTTCGGCAGTGGCTGGCTGCTTCCAGCAGGGGGTGTCGTGAGCCCGCCCCGCATCCGCCCTTGACCCCTGCTAGCAGCTGCTAATTGACGGTGGTTCCAGTCCCCCCTGGGTATTAGCCGGGGCCGCCTCGCTACCTTTCTCGGTGATTGTTGGCAACCCCGACTCAGATGAATCTCCCTCCCTCCTTCCTCTCCTCCTCCTCTTTTTCCTTCTCTTCCTCTTCAAATTCAGTTGTGTTCTCCCTCTCTCCCCATCGTGGACCAGTTTTCCTAGACGGCTGTCAGTCAGATGTTGCTGCTTGATGACTACATCAGCACAGAGCTTGATGCGGGGTTCGAACCCACGAACCGTGAGATCGTGACCTGAGCCCAAGTCGGACGCTCAACCGACTGAGCCACCCAAGCGCCCCTGGAAGCAGCACTATTTAAAAATACGCTTGAGGCTGGGGCACCTGGGTGCCTCGGTTGGTTGAGCGTCGGACTTCGGCTCAGGTCACGATTTCACAGTTCACAAGCTCAAGGCCTGCGTCAGGCTTTGTGGTGACGGCTCGGAGCCTGGAGCCTGCTTCGGACTCTGTGTCTCCCTCTCTCTCCCTCCCCCACTCATTCTCTCTCTCTCTCTCTCTCTCTCTCAAAAATAAACATTAAAAATACATATGAGGCTCTTTCTTAATTACTAACATTGTCCCCCAAGAGTTACAAAAACTGCCAAATTTCACGCAGGGGTAGGAGGAGGGAACTGAGAAAGCAGGTGTGAGGGGGTGCTTTGCCCTTGCGCGGCCCTCGTTCGGCGAGCGGGTGACATTGGAGGTGATTGCAAAGTTGCGGTGGCTCGTGGTTCACCCTGGGGCCGAGGGCCTCACCTCCGTGCCCTCCCAGGAGCCGCCACGTCCTTCCCCCCACCCTGCGAGGGTCTGGGCCCTGACGATGGGGAGTAGAATTTAGTGAGGAGCAGGGAAGGGCGTTGCGGGAGGAGGGAAGGGCACCAGCGAAAGCCAGTTACCGTGAGTGTGCCTGGGCTGTGTGGGCACCAGACACACGACACGCATGGGGACTTCACCCCTGAGCTGCTCAGGGATGGTCCAGAGGCCTTTGCGGTTGTCGGGGAGCAGAGCAGGGTGTGGGCCCCTCAGCCAGGCCCTGGGAGGGAAAGTTAGGCCGGGCTGGCCCCAGGGGACTGGGGCTGGGCAGTTGTGTTGAAGTGGAATCCTTGTTTCAGGGAATCCGGGGTCCAGGTGATTAGAGGTATGTTGGTTGGGGGGGGGGGGGGGGGAAGGGGGAGTGTCTAGGTCTTGGGCCATCGGGTGACTTGGGGCTCATCTCTTGGGGCAGCAAATGACGGAACCCTCAGGTGACAGAGTTCTGATTATAATGCAGCCAGCATGGTCATTAGGCCGATGGGTGACCTTGCGCAAGCCTCAGTTTCCCCACCAGTGAGGTGGGCATAATAGCCGTGCTTACCTCTCAGAGCTAGTACATGGATTAGGTGTGTGAGCGTGTGAAGTTCTTGGCTTAGAGAAAGGCTACCTAAGTGTGATCATTGTTATTATTATTTTTTAAATTGAGTGATGTATGGGACAATTCCTCGTTTGTGTCAGGATAGCCTACACTTTTATTTTAATTTTTTTAACGTTAATTTGGAGAGACAGCACACGAGCTGGGGAAGGGCAGAGAGAGGGAGACACAGAACCCGAAGCAGGCTCCGGGCCCCGAGCCGTCAGCCCAGAGCCCGACGCGGGGCTCGAACCCCCAAACTGCGAGATCGTGACCTGAGCTGAAGTCGGACGCTCAACCGACTGAGCCACCCAGGCGCCCCTGATTATTGTCATTTCTATGACCAGAATTATTGTTATAAATCTGCTCCCCCGTGCCGTTCCCCCCCCCCCCCACCCCCCCACCCAGTGGATGCCGATTTCCCAATTTCTGCAGCGGAGGAACCAGAGGTGGGGACAGCCACAGGTCGGGTGGGGCCTTCTCGCCGGTTCTCTGTCAGCCCAGAGGCTCTGGGGGCCCCACCCGCCGCCCTGGTGGGGGTGGGGGTGGGGTCGACACCCTCCGTTCAGCCGCTCGTCGTGCCAAAGCTTCGAGCTCTGGTCAGGGGTGCCGGCTGGTACCTCTGATGTCGACACACGCGTCTCTCTGTCCCAGACACGCTTGTCCGTCCCTCCTGCCTGATGTCTGTTCCTTCTGGCCGATCTGCAGGCCTGAGATCACTCCTCAGCCTTGGATTTTTCCGGTGTCCTCGGTGAGTCAGTCTGCGCCCCCGAGTCACAAGCACCCTGGAAGTCGGTTGTTGAGACTCTCTGTGGTGAGATCACCACAGTTGGCACCTCACAGAAGTGCTGTGGGCCGTGTTCTGTGCGGAGTACTTGCCAGGGTTTTCTGTTCTATTCTGCACGGCAGTCCCGGGGCAGGTGCCGTCACGCACCATTTGCTGGGGGAAGGGGGGGGTGAGCCTAGAGCTCAGGGGACATTTCCGCAAGGTGACAGAGCTGGGATGTGAACCCGCGGCCATCCTTTCTCTTAGTGATGCCTGATCGCTGTAGACAAGTTAGAAACTATTGGTACGATTCCATTCTCCCCCTGTTCTACCGTCCAGAAAACGTCACCACGAGCATTTTTGATGGGAAATCCAAGGGTATACGTGGGGTCCGCTGTGCATCCTGGCTTGGGTCCTGCTTCCTGCCCGCTTGGTGTCCCGGTCAGTGGAGCTGGGTGCCCCCTGACACCACAACCCTCAAATCTACCCCCTCTCGGTTTGCATTTGTTAATGTACTTGGGAAGGGCTTGCCGTTTTGGTCGAAAAAAGAGAGACGAGCGAAGAAGCTGTTTCTTGTTTAAGCACCGCTAAGTTGAGACCCTTTGACGTTGTCAGTGCCGTTATGATGCTTGCAACAGGCCAACTTAGTGCTCCCCTCAGGGCCTTTGCACCTGCTGCGCCCCCTACCTGGAATATGCCTCGACCTTCTCTCTGCGCAGGTGGTTTATTTTCATCACTCGCACCTTGACTAGGATGTCACCTGCTCAGGGACGTCTTCCTGCCCACCACCCTAGCCAACTCGTTCTCACTGCGCATCACTGGTTTATTTTCTTCGTAGTGCCCACCCCTCTGGGACTATCTTGTTCATTCGTTTGCTTCTTGTTTATAGTATGTCACTTCCCAGTCCCCCCATTAGAACGTAAGCTCCGCAGATCTCAGGGCCTAGAATAATGGCCCAGCACCCAGTAGATGCTCAGTGAATAGCTAGCTGTCGAACAGATCAATGGAGGGGCGCCCGGGTGGCTCAGTCGGTGAAGCGTCCGACTTCGGCTCAGGTCAGGATCTCGCGGTTCGTGGGTTCGAGCCCCGCGTCGGGCTCTTTGCTGACAGCTCGGAGCCTGGAGCCTGCTCAGATTCTGTGTCTCCCTCTCCCTCTGTCCCTCCCCTGCTCACGCTCTGTCTCTCTCAAAAATAAACATCGAAGAAAAACAGATCAGTGGAAGGTTTCTGCCATCGCTTTGGGTTCTATTAGCTTTTGATCTAGTCAGAGGAAGGAAAAGAGTAAGTTGGAGATGGGAGACAATGGAGAAGTCACCTGTGTGTGTGGCTGGGTGGCTGGGGGGGGGGGGGGGGGGGTTGACGTGACTACCTGTGCTGATCCTGGGCCCGTTTACCCCCGGATCCGCCCTCCTCTCCCACTCTGGGGGACGTTCCAGGGGACTGACTCCTGCGGACAGCATGTCCCCTGCTCCCATGTCACTGGGCTCACACAGCGGGAGGCCCTGATGGGAGGCTGGAGGGCAGAGGAAGGGAGAAGCCATGGTATTTTTCCCCATCCCTGTGCCGGGGATGAGGCCTTAAGCATTGGCTGTATCTCATCTGTGGCCCTACTACCACCGGCCTGCCTTGCTGTGGTTCAGCTGCTTCGGGGTGACCCCAGATCCTGGGCCCGAGAAATACCACCCCCCACCCGCCTCCCTACACTGGGGCTGTGGGCAGTGGCTCCTTGTTATTGTCAGTCTCTGAGTTGTTTTGTATACTATGTAACAAAGGTCCTGCATGAATCCCTCTTTTTTTTTTTTTTTTTTTTTTTTAATTTGAGAGAGAGAGAGGGAGAGAGAGAGAGAGAGAGAGTACGAGCCAGGGAGAGGAGCAGAGGGAGCCAGCCCGGCGCCCCTGAATCCCTCTGTTTTAAATACCCTTTGCTGTTTCCATTTTCCCCTGATACAAAATCTGTGCCTTGTAACATGAAAGATAAGTAAATAAAAGTCAGGAAAGCAGTGGGCAGCTGATTCCAAGAGGAGGTAGGACCCTGGGCCTGAGGGATAGGCTGTCACCTTCCCTCTCTGCCCGTCGGGACGGGGGCCTTGCCTGCCCAGCCAGGCAGAAGTCACTTTCTGAATTTATGTGCCCGTCACACTGTGATAGATGGCGGGACGGCTTGTTTTGGCCAAGTGATCGATTTATTTGCACCAGGCACTGCATAATAAGGGTCAAGGATTCTTGCTTTCTGTTCTTTCTCCGCACTCTTGCCGAGCGAAAGCGTTCTGCACGGTGTCTGCCTGGAAAGGGTGGCAAGAACCTCGGGGTGTCCTGCTGTCCCCACTGACCACTCCTGGCCAAGTGGCCTGACTCGTTGACCCCGGGGAGGAAGAAGGAAGAAGGAAGGGGGCACGTGGGATTCTGCATGGGTTGTGACAATTCTGCATGGGCTGTACAATGTGTCTGTACAGTCGCAGGGGACCCAGTCAAGTCCCTAGTCTCTCCCGGTGGGCTTTCGGAAGGTGAGTTTGTGCCATGTAACGGGAAGCCCGGCTAGGATGGCTCCAGGATCGACCGAACTCAACAGTTCGACAAAGTCACCAAGGACTCAGGGGTTTCCCCCCTGCTGCCATTTCAGCGTTGGCCTCATTCTCCTGATTGTCCTCTCATGGTGACAGAATGGCTGCTGAAGATCCTGGCACTGCATCCTAACCGGATAAAGCCCAAGTGCACAGAGGAAGCATCACTTTTCCTCCGTGGCCCTCCGCTTTGAGGACCGCTTTCCCGGAAGTATCGCACCTCATTGGTCCAGACCGGATGGCTGACCCCTTCCTGAACCGATCGCCGGGAAGAGGGCGCGTGGATGCGTGGTTGGCTCAGGCCTGGGGGGAATCCAGCACCCTCATCACTAGACGGCTTTCCTTTGCAGTCCTGCTCCAGCCACCCCGTCCCCAGTCCTCCCCTGATCTCGGGATACGGCAAGGGCTGCCTCCTACCCCGCGGGGCCCCCGTGGGTTTACAGTACAGCGGGCTTGGGGCCAGAGGCAGGTGACCACTGCCTGGAAGATTCTTCCTACCACACCCCCCCTTAACTTGTTGGGTTCCTTCTCATCTCTGGGTTTAGAGGTCGCCCCTCGGATGCTGCTCCTTTCCACCCTCTCTAGAGGGGGCTCCCCATCTGACACGGCACCCCAGACTTCTGAGTCCTTATAGCATTTAGCACCATGTACCGGTGTTCTTGGTCTGGATCGTCCCCTCCCTGACCGAGGGGATCTCTCTCCCATCTCACCCGTCTCTCGCGCTGTCCCCAGGGCCTCTGTGTCCCAGGGAGACACAACATGAGGCTGCCGTGCGGGGACAGGGGGACCGTTTGCTTCCCTGGAAAGTGAAGAGTTCGCTCTGGAAAAGGACCGCGGAGTCTCCAGCTCACCTGTGACAAAAGTCACAGCTTTTGTGTTCGGGGGTTTTGTTTCGCTTTTCTAATGGCATCCTGAGCAAATGGCACCTCGGATGGCTTTGCCCGGCTCAGGTTTTATGGATTGTCTGACCTTGACCCCTGCCCCCCCCCCCCCCGCCGTCCCATGAGGTCGACCTTGAGCCCCGACCCTGCCACAAAGGCAGGAGGCGGGGAGGGAGTGGTCGCTGAGCAGAAGGTTCGGTAACCAGACCAGCCGGAAGAAGCAGGTGCAGGCAGGCGACGGGCAGGCAGGCTTTTCTGCCACGACGCAGGCAGGGGGTGGAGAACTCAGTTCTGTTTTGTCTCGTCTGGGTAGTTTTGTTTCCACTTTACTTTTATTGAAGTCCAATTCACGTTAAAAAAAAAAAATAACCATTTTGGGGACACCTGGGTGGCTCAGTCCATTCAGCGTCCAACTTCAGCTCAGGTCGGGATCTCACGGTTCGTGGGTTCGAGCCCCGCGTCGGGCTCTGTGCTGACAGCTCGGAGCCTGGAGCCTGTTTCGGATTCTGTGTCTCCCTCTCTCTCTGCCCCTCCCCCGTTCATGCTCTGTCTCTCTCTGTCTCAAAAAGAAGTAAACGTTAAAAAAAAAATCATTTAAAAAACAAGTGTTTGTTTGAGTCCCCGTTCTCAGTTACGTCGAGTAGCTCCCTAGGCGTGGAATTGTTGGGTCTCGAGTAATTCTGTGCTCAGCTCTCAGGGGCGCCACCGAACGTTTGCCCAGAGGACATTCCCTTGCTGTTGTCGCCGTCCGCGGACAGGGCTCCGTTCTTCCCCGTCCTCGCCAAGACTTGCCAGCTTCCTGCGCGTGTGCGCGAGGGCACGTCTGGGTGCGTGCGCGCGTGAAAAGCCAGCCGTCCCGGTGGGCGGGAGGGGACCTCTCACGTGGCTTTGCTTTGCCTTCCTCTGATGGCCAATGGCATTGAGCATCTCTCCACGTCCCCGTTGGCACCTTGCGTGCGTTCCTCGGGGAAATGAACGTCTCCCCGAGTCCGTTGACCGCTTGTCACACGGGGTCGTTTGTCTGCCTGTTGCAGGGGCGAGACTTCTTTGAAATACTCTGCCCTTTTACTTTCGTAGACCTCTCTGTTCGGGTGTCCCTCAAGCTGCGAGGAAGCGCGAGAAACTACAAGAGGCGTGTGCGTGCTCTTCACCCTGAATCCGCCGACGGCTGGCGCGTGGCCCCGTGAGCATCGTCGCGGGCTCTGCTCGAATGGCAGGCAGGTCTGGACAAGCAGAACTCGTTCAGAACCGGATCTCGGAGGAGGGCCAGGGGCGGCGGTGGTAAGGAAGCCCCGCCTGTGCCCTCTGTCAGCTCAGTGACCCCGTCGAGGGGCGAGGGGCGGCTTGTGCACGAGGCGCGGGGGCCTGGGGGAGACAGAGCGCAGCGGTCCCCAGGCGCCGCGGGAGCGGAGCGCAAGGTGGACCGGAGAGCCCTTCACCTTGGCTCACGCTTCCTGCCAGAGTTTATTACGGTGACGTTGGTTTTTTTTTAATAATTTTTTTTTGACGTGTATTTATTTTGAGAGAGAGAGGGAGACAGACTCCGAAGCAGACTCCGTATTGTCGGTGCAGAGCCCGATGTGGGGCTCAAGCTCACGAAACCGTGAGATCGTGACCTGAGCCGAGATCGAGTTGGACGCATAGCCGCCGCCCCAGCCGCCCAGGGGCCCCGTTCTTTTTTCTTTTAAATGTGTGTGTATGTGACTTAAACCTATGGAAAAGCACGGGAAACATATGCGGGCAGTTCGGCAACACCCATAAACCAGCATCCTGACTCCGCTCTGTTTTACTGTGGTCACCTCCGGCGATGACCTCTACCGGGAGGGACTTTGTCCCAGACTAGGGGCCGTTCGGTACCGTCTGGAGACATCTTTGGCCGTCACCCCTGGTGGGGGGTGGCGGGAGAACGTTGCTGACGTCTAGTGGGTAGAGGCTAAGCGTCCCCCAGTGCACAGGGCAGGCCCCGCGTCAGAGGGCGGTCCAGCCCCAGACGTCGAGGATGCACAGCTGGCGGGGAGGGGCAGTTGTGTTCCCAGCTCCTAGGACAGGGTCTGGCACAGGCGGTGGCCGGTTGACCTTAGGAAGTCCCAGCAAAGTCGTCTGGGCGGGGGCCCTGGCGGGGGAGCAGACACATCCCTGCAGCCACTTGGTGAATGTCTGCTGAGCTCCTACTATGTGCTACGCGCATAGTAGGTGAGAACGGAAACACCCAAGCCAATGACGAGACAGTCCCTGCCCTTAGAGCACTTCCCGCGTATTGGGAGAGTCAGGCATTGTCACAAGAAACGTCATTTCCACCGTCCTGTCGCCTGGGTCCTATCCAGCAGAGGCACGCAGGCCCAGAAAGCCCGTTCTCGGGGGAACCCAGCTGGCCTGGAGATCAGAGAACTTTTCTGGGAGGAAGCAGCCCCGTGTTTTGCCGAGAGTGGAGATGAGAGGAAGCTTGAACCGGTTTCCCCAGCACAGAAAACAGGGAAGGGTGTCGGGGAGAGGGACAAGCGTATACAGAGGCCTTGGAGCAAAGAGGCGGGTGGTGTGCATGTGTGGGGGAGGGCAGGTTGCTGCATCAGGAGAAGGGAGGGTGCGTGGAGGGGCGCTGGGGGCCCTTCGGGGAGAGGCCTGCGGTGTGTCAGGGCTCCTGGCCCTGGCTGTTCATCGGAATCAGCCAGGGACCTCTGGAAACGCCCAGTTCGATCTCACTGATCCGGGTTCTGACTTCTTTGGTCCAGGCTGGACCTGGGTGTGGGCTTATTAAAACCCCCTCCCGCAGGGGATGCTAACACCCAGGTGGAGAGAGTCTAGGTCAGACCGGCAGAGGCTGTGGGTTGCGCATTTTTGTCCCTGTCCTAACAGGGCCAGGGCTAGGTTTTTGGCCTAGGAGGCGGGATATGGAGGGGTTTCACAATCAGATTTGCTTTTTTTTTTTTTTTAATGTTTATTTATTTTTGAAAGAGAGTGAGGGGGGGAGGGACAGGGAGAGGGAGAGAAGGCACAAGCAGGGGAGGGGCAGAGAGAAAGGGAGACACAGAATCCGAAGCAGGCTCCAGGCTCCGAGCGGTCAGCACAGAGCCCGACGCGGGGCTCGAACCCACGAACCGTGAGATCGTGACCTGAGCCGAGGTCAGATGCTTCACCGACTGAGCCCCCCAGGCGCCCCAAAACCAGATCTGCTTTTGACGGAGAAACGAAAAGCAAGTGGTCACGTCGCATGGAAGAGAAGCAAGAGAGGTCAGCTGAGAGCCGGGCCCGGTAGCTAGAGAGGGGCCGATAGGACCAGCGCCTTGGCTGGGGATCACGGCTGCAAAGAGCCGGCCTAGCCCTCAAACCTGACCTTTCGACCAGCGTGCCCGGGCTTTGTGGCTTCCTCCTGCTGGAAAGGGGACGCTTTCTCCTGCAGCAACGCTGAATGGGAAGGAAGTAAGGGAGGTCCCCTGGCCAGGGCCAAGGGGTCAGTTCCTAGGAGGTCTGGCCCTGGGGCCACCGGTCACTCTGGGGGCAGGGGGAGGAGGCGAGGAGCCTTGCTGGAGAGAGAAGCTGAGAGCTCCCTAAATGGGAGGGCATCAGCTGAGGGGGAAGGGGGAGGTGGACAGTGAGTGGAGGTCAGTAACAGGGCAGTGGAGTGAACTGAGTTCAGGGTCAGGCTGTCCAAGAACAAACAGCCCAGGGGACATCTGTTTTCATTCACAGCCCGGAGCAGAGCTGGGCGGGGCGGTTCCTGAGGCCGACGGCCAACCTGAGGGCCTTTTCCCCTTGGGGCCACCCTGCTCGTACAGAGGACATGATGACAAAGGGCGCTTCCCGTGCACCCAGTGGGCTCACCCACACTATCCATTTAATCCTCCCAGCTTCCTGGCTCAGAGAGGGCAGAGGCTTGCCCCAGGTCACACAGCGCTCTTGGGACCCCGGGGCCATCTCCAGGCACACTGCCTAGGGCCCACGAGACTTTGAGGAGTTCAGGAAAGTGACTCGGTTTCTCTTCAAGCCAGAACCGAAAAAAGAAAGCATTCCAGCTTGAGTTCTATTTGTCTTTTCATCAAGGCACTTGTGGTAGGATCCTTGTCATCCTTGTTTTTGCACAGAGCACGGGCCCAGGAAGGCACAATCCCCGCGGGCCCACAGCAGCGCACTCTAAGCCCGTCTGTCTGTCCCTCCGCATCCTTCAGCGCTCAGGTGTGCGGTCACTTCCCCGGGGCGCCCTCCCAGGGCTCCTCTAAGTCTCTTGCGTGTCCGTGTGACGCGTGGACTGATGTCACCCTGACCCCTTTCGTGGAGCGTTTACTTGCTTGATCTGGTCAAGGTCGGGGTGTCCGATCAGGGCTGCAGGGCGATTTCTTCCTGGACCCTGTAACTGCGACCTTGTCCTCTGCTCTTCAGAGTGAGAGCCCTGAGCACTTGTGCCCTTTATAGTTTTAAAGGAGACCGTTTCCTGTCTTTGCAGAGGGAGAGAGGCCTTGGCAGGCGCCCAGCGGGCCCCTCGCTCGGCGCAGAGGACCTGAAAGGCCATGCCAGCCCCAAGGCTTTCCCAGAGGAAACCTCGCCCCCGGATCCGCAGGAAGTCACAGTCAGGGGCTGGTGAGTCCCAGACGGACGGCCCACAAAGCTTGGGATCCGATCCAGATCTCCGGAGCTCGGATACACCAGAAAGACCTCTGCCGCTCGGAACATCAAGTTCTGAGGCTTGGCAGAGACCCGGGCGGCTTTGCCGGCCCCGCGATCCCGGCTGGGCCCCGGGCCCCGGCTGGCCTCCCCCGCCCCGGCGCCCGCTGGGCCGTCCGGCCTGGCTGTCGGGCCGGGCTCCTGCCTCGATTCTGATCAAAGGAAAGCGGCTGGTTTCCCAGGCAGATTTGTTCCGTGTTTACTTCTCTTCCCAGAGCCTTTCTCCTGCCGCATTAAGACCTGTAGTTCACGTGTCCCTGGGCCGTCACCCCTCCTGTCCTCAGGACTTCGGAGGGTCCCTTTTAGAAGTTAATCTTTGCAAGAAATTACCCGATGGGTCCCAGCTCGGCCCTGGGTCCCTGGGATCCGAATGCTGCCGCGGGGGTGACTCCTCAGCTCAAGAGCCTTTATCGAGTGCCTGTTGTGTGCCAGCCCCACGCCGTGTCCTGGGGGCTAGGAGATGCGCCTGACTTTTGTCTTGCCTCTCTTATCTGCAGACGAGGCCCCCTTCCTCGCAGGGTCGTCGTGACGGCTACATTTGTTCCGTGCACCGACGCAGGCCAGGCCCTGTGCAGGCAAATAAGAGAGGCACGGAGGCTTGACCTTCTGGAGCTGGCGTCCGCCTCGGGGGTCTCTGAGCCCCTCCTGCCACTGTCGCCAAGACGACAAAGTCAGTGTCACAGGGGAAAGAACTGGGACGCGGGGCGCAGGCTTTCCCAGCAGCACGCGGACACGGGCCGAGCTGGTTCGCCACCCGGGTGCGTCCCTAAGTCTGGGGCTGGGGGGCCCTTCTGTGGTATGTCGTGGGGTCACAGGGGCCTGGGGTCGAGCCCCAGCTCTGCCGCTGGCCGCCGGACCGCGGGCGGTCTTGCGCCTGTGTTTCCTCCCCTGCGAAACGGGCGTCACCAGAGGGGCTGCTTGTGCGCAGCCGGCGACAGAACGTTGGTGAAGCGCTGAGCCCGGCGCTTTTCCGTGCGCGGCCCGAACACATGCGGGCCGGCCCCGGCAGGCACACTCACGACGCGTGCAAAGCTTCGCCGACCCCTCCCCAAGGACCCCACGACGCAGCTGTCCGCTCGGCCGCGCGCGAGGCGAGGACGCCGAGGTTTCCGCAGCCGGGCTCGGCCGGTCCCCACTCAGCACCATGTTCCGAAGAAGCTTCCATGGGCAGAGCCTATCGGCTCAGCTCAAAACTTGGGTGAGGTGGCAGCTGTGAGCCGCCCCACCCCCACCCCCACCCCCACCGGCCCAGGGTCCTCCCCCCGCCCCGGGAGCCAGCACACCTCCTCCGGGAGGGGACCGAGCCTGCACGCAAATGCTCATTATCCCAATGTGTCCCGGCCACGTCTCTGGCGAGCCCGTGCCCCCCTCCTCCTGCCTCCACCGTCTCAGCTGCCTGGGCTGCAGACATCTATGTGGCGACTCTGCGGCCAGATGTTATAGGGCAAAGCTAAAAATAGGGCGGGCCGGCCACCGGCAGGGGTGGGGGTAGGGGTGGGGGCATGTGCTGGGCGCCGACACATGATCCGAGGGGCCCGGCCGAGTGGAGCTGAGAGCCCGGCGGACCGTGCACGCTTCTGTCCCCCACTTGCAGCCCCCCCCCCCTCCTGGCAAGAGGGGCCCCTCTTCTCTGCCCGTGTGGGAGGAAATGCCTTCTCCCGGCCGCGGGATGGGCAGCGGCGGGAGGAAGGTCATCTGGGCTCTGTCCTTCCTGCTGCTTGTCCGCGAAGCCAGTTCTGCCAAGAATATCTGGAGACGGGCGCTACACACCAGGCTGGCCGAGAAGCCCCGCGTAAGTGCCCGGGGCGGGGAGGCCGGGAGGGGACGGGCGGCCCCCAGACTCGGGCGGGCCGGCACGCACGTGTGCCAAGGTCGGGAGGTGGGCAGATGAGCTCCCCGCCCTCGCTCACGGCCCCTGGTCTGTGAGCCAAGAGGCGGAGGGCGCTGTAAAAAACGCGCAGGGGGATTGTGACACGCTTTGGCCCACCAAAGAGGACAGCCCCCACTTTGAGACTCCCAAGGGCTCGAAACTGAGCGTTGTGTTCTCAACCATCAACAACCAAGCGTTTATAAGATATAATTAGGCATTCGTGCGGTCATTTACTCGTTCAGTAAACATTTAGTAGAAACTGCTCTGCTGGGTCAGGCACTGTGTGCGGTCCTGTGGGTTCAACACGGAGACAGCGGCTCCCACCCTCGGGGGGGACGTGGTCGAGTGGGGGAGGCGGTCGGGTGATGTGTGCTGGCGGTACGAAGGGATAGGACAGCACAGCAGAGAGCGGGAAGCGTGCACCTTGGAGCCGGGGGTCTGGGTTTGCATTCAGACTCTGCTGCTCACCAGCTGTGTGACTTCAGGCGACTTGTTTGACATCTCTGAGCACCAGCGATCTCATCTGGAAAAGACAGAGTGTTAGAGGGATGCGGTTCTTTCAACACCTGTTGTTCGGTCACCCCTGTTTACCGGGCACTCTTCTAGGCTGTGGGCATATAGACAGCGGTTCTCTGCTTCGGGGAGATCGCGACGTAGTGAGAGAGTAAGTGAGAGATAAGGACAACAGGTGCCAAGGAGAGAAGTAAGGCAGGAAGGGGACCAGGAGAGAGAGACCGGGGGCAGGAGGGTATAATCTTATTTTTTAAAATTTTTTTTTAACGTTTATTTATTTTTGAGAGAGAGAGACAGAGCGTGAGCAGGGGAGGGACAGAGGGAGAGGGAGACACAGAGTCCAAAGCAGGCTCCAGGCTCCGAGCTGTCAGCACAGAGCCCGACGCGGGGCTCAAACTCACGAACTGCAAGAATGTGACCTGAGCTGAAGTCGGACGCCCAACCGACTGAGCCACCCAGGCGCCCCGGGGGGGGGGGGGGGGATGTGTGTGATCTTAACGCCCCCCCCCCTTTCTAGCACAAGGAGCACAGGGGTGGGGAGGAGTCAAGGAGACAGCACTGACTCTCGCAGGATTGAACGAGTCCCCTTAACATAGCAAGTGCTCGGTGCCTCTTGGTGACTTCGTGAAATCGTTGTGAAACTGGGTGGCGCTTGCCACCCCAGGTGGGATATAGGACCCTCGAGGTGAGGCCTGATTGTGTCTCGTTCAGTGCAGTGTTCCTGGTGCCTGGCCAGGCGTCTGCCATTCAGTCGGCACTCGGTACGTTCCTGTGAATTAATTATGGGCAAACGCACTGGAAGCCCAGAAGAATGTGTTCAGCTCTGCTCCAGAAGAGTCAGGAAAGGGTCTTCCAGGGTTGGGGACATTCAACATTGGGCTCTGAGCAATGAGTAGGAGTTTGCCAGGTAGATCAGTGGGAAAGGGGAATGTTTCATGACTCCCGCCACGGTGAGATGCTTGAAACTGTATCGAGGCTAATCCCAGCCTCCAGGGCTCACGTTCTCCAGCTCAGGCAGGAGGCCACCGGGATTGGAAAAGAATAGCAGCAACTGAAATGACGGTAGGTGTTTGGAGAAGGGAGAGCAATCCCTGAAGGCCTCCTGGAGGAGGGGAGACCCTGGCCAGATCTTGAAGAACTATTAAGGATTAGGAGGAGTAAGGACATCCCTGGAAGAAGACGCAATGTGGGCAGAGCATGAGGCACAAATCGTGTATCTGGGAGCCCCTGAGGGGGCCCTCACTGCAGGGGAGGGTTTGTGCAAGGAGGGAGAGAGACCCCTCTCAGGTTTGACACCTCCTTGCTCTTTGCTGGCCCAGCGGGATGGCTCATTTAGGACTTTGGTTCTCGGACCACAAAGAGATCTCCAACGTGTCGTCTGGGCTGATCTCCACTTTGTCCCACAGTGGGGGGGGGAGGCTGGGAGGCTGGGGACCCTGGGCATGGGGTTGGCGGCGGGGAGGGTGGTCTTCAGCCCTGACCCCGGACCCTCGAGGACCGGGGGGGGCAGGTCAGGGTGAGGAAAGGCCGGGTGTCCCGTAGGGTGCTGAAACCCGCTCTGGAGAGTTAAATAGAGCCCTTGTTAAAATTAAACCAGGGGCGCCTGCGTCGCTCGGTCGGAAAAGCGTCCGACTCTCGGTTTCGGCTCAGGTCACGATCTCGCATTTCAGGCGTTCGAGCCCCGCGTCGGGCTCCACGCCGACAGCACGGAGCCCGCTTGGGATTCTCTCTTCCCCTCCCTCTCTGCCCCTCCCCCGCTCGCTCTGCCTCTCTCACAGTGAATAAACTTGAAAAATTAAAAAAAAAAAATCAAAGCATAGAGCCACTGCTCAGCTCCTCGCAAGGCGCCCGCCCTCGAGGTGGCCTCACAGGGCACCTGCCAAGGCTGGTTGTAGGGCCTGGGCCAGCACGTGGCTGCCCCTTCTCCCTTTCTCAAGGCCCAGCCCTGGGCAGAGAGGGCAGAGCGGGCCCAGCGCACTTCCTGGTCACCGTGTCCACCTGCCTTCCTGCCTGAGGACTTAGAGACACGGCAGAGAGGGAGGCACGGCCTTCTGTCTCCAAGGAGGCCACTGGAGGGCTCGTCGTGAGAAAGAGGGTCCCCCCTCTGAACCTTGGCCTCCCCACCTACAGCGTGGGGGGGACGGGCAGCACCGGCTTTGCCCCTCCTCTTCATGTGCACTATTAAACACAAAACCAGACCACGGGGCGACTGGGGGGCCCCGTCGGTTAAGCACCCGAGTTCGGCTCCGGTCATGATCTCGCAGTCCGTGGGTTTGAGCCCCGCGTCGAGCTCTGTGCCGACAGCTCAGAACCTGGAGCGTGTTTCAGATTCTGTGTCTCCCTCTCTCTCCGCCCCTCCCCGCCCCCCCCGTCTCTCGAAAATAAACATTCACAAAATTAAAAAAATAATAATAAACATAAAACCGGACCAGACAAAAAACATGGCACCAAAATATTTGCCAGGCTGGATAAAACAGAGGCAAGATGTTTGTAAATAGCCCGGCCGCCTGCTTTGGGGCACTCGGTCCATTCGGTGGAGCAGGCGTTCGATGGGAACGGTGCTTTCCTGAGCCCTCGCTATGTGTGAGGACAAGCACTCGCCACCTGTTAAGTCTCAGGAGCCTCCCAATTTACCGGGTGGGGCCCTCTGCAGCCACTATGTCACGGGGGACCGGGTGGCCCCAGTTCTCCGCGTGTCACCATGGCTGAGTCTGGCTCATCCCCCAAGCTCCCGTCCAGGGCAGCTGGAGGTCGCTGGGCAGTTCCCACCCTGCCCAGGGGCGCCTGCCTGGCGGAGGGGGCCCTGAGGGGGTGCGGCAGGAGGAAGGGCTGCCTCCCCAAGCTGGCTCCCCTTCCCCTTGTGATTTCTGTGACCTCCCGAGTCTTTTCTTGCATCTTATTGTTGCTTATTTTTTTTTTTTTTTGCGAAGTTAGCACGAGTGGGAGAGGCAGAAGGGCTCTCGGATACGACCGTACCTCCCTGGCTGGGGGACACGCTCAGCCGACACCCAGGACGGGCCAAGATGCTGGGGGTTCCCACCAGGGGAGCAGATGGGACTCGAAGACAGACCTGGCTTCCTCATCCTTGGGCGGGACACCTCTGAAGAACAGTCTGTAGGGTGTCCCAGAGGTTCCCCTCGGGTCTGAGCGCCAGCTGCCCCACCCCCACCCCCGCCTGTCAATTGCCTGCGAATTAACGCCCCCTGGATGGGCTCTGCCCCTTCCCGGCCCGCTGGAGCTTCCTGGGACCCCTCCCAAGAACCCGCCCTGCCCTGGAATCCTGGTCTCGGGCGTGCGTGGTGGGTTCCACCGTGTCCCTCGAGAAAGAGATGCTCAGATCCTAACCCCTGGTTACCTGGAAACGGGACCTTATCTGGAAACAGGGCTGGTGTAGATGGGATTCATCAAGACGAGGACACTCGGGAGTGAGGCCGGTGCTCCCTGAACCCAGTGTGGCTGGTGAGGAGAGGGGACCCAGAGGCAGACCCACGGCGGGGAGGCCAAGTGAAGACAGAGGTGGCGAATGGAGAGCTGCGTCTCCGAGCCAAGCGACGTCAGATTGCCGGGAGCCACCAGAAGCCGCAGACCGGGGCGGCACGGATCCTCCCACACAGCTTGCAGAAGAAACCAGGCCCCCCCACCTTGATTTCCGCCTCCTGGCCTCCAGAGCCGTGGGACAGCGCGCCCCTGTTGTGTCCAGCCCCCAGCTTGTGGGGCTTTCTCAGAGCGGCCCCGGGGACACCCCTGCGGTGTCCAGTTTCTGCCAGTTTCTACTGCTTGCCGCCAGCAGCCCCGACGACAGACCTCGCCCGGATGAGGAACTCGAGGCCCTGGTGAGACGTGACTCACCCCCAGGCCGTTCCGGCCGGGGACGGGCGAAGCGGTCATTACATCGTCGGAGTCCCGGGGACTCGCCTCACTCCTCGGAAGATGTGAGCTCGCACCCCCCGCGGGACCCCATCATCGGGACCTCTAAGGCGCCTCCGTGCAGAGGAGCGAGGGCTGCTCGGGGGCCCTGGGGTGTTCACGGCCAAGGCCCCGTGGGTCCTACCTGGGGGCGGGAGAGGGGAAGTGACGTGCCGAGGGGAACAACCCCACGGTTGGCCGTAGCCCGGTGTCCCGCACGTCACGGGCACGCGGAAACCTCTTCAGAATGGGGGATGGCGGGGGTGGCGATGAGCTGGCCGAGTCACTTTCTCCTCCCTGCAGCCGGCTTCCCCATCTGAGGTTCCGGGCCTGAAATCAGTCCCGGGCGGAAATGACCAAGGGAAGAAGCATCCAGGGCAACCGGGTGGTTATCATCGGGGAGCGTGCCCGAGGGAGGGAGGTGAGAAAGCAGAGAGCTGGAAAGGTCCGGAAGCTCAGAAGGAAAAAAAAAAAGAAAGACAACCAATCCATGCGGTGGAATATTATTCAGCCATAGAAACGGGAGTGGGGTCGTCCCACTTGCTACCGGAGGGATGAACCCTGAAAACATTCTGCTAAGCGGAAAAAGCCGGCCACAAAAGGCCACATCCCGTAGGATCTCTTTGCGTCGGCTTTCCGGAATAGGCAAGCCCCTAGACACAGACGGTCGGTTAGAGGTGCCGGGCGCTGGCGGGGAGGGAACGGGAGCAGAATTTCCGTGTGGGTGATGGGCAAGCACACCCACACCGGGTCGTCGTGGTCTTAGCTTTCGGTCTTCTTCTCGGAAGGCGGTTCCCTTAAGTGCTTTCATATCACCTCGACTTCTCCCTAGCATTCAGCCCCTTTAATATGATGTGCATGCTTTTTTTTTTTTTTTTTTAA
The DNA here is from genome assembly GCF_023721935.1 of Panthera uncia. Taxonomy (NCBI): domain Eukaryota; kingdom Metazoa; phylum Chordata; class Mammalia; order Carnivora; family Felidae; genus Panthera; species Panthera uncia. The sequence goes on from NW_026057589.1 coordinate 21,477,258, forward strand.
TGTGGCTTTAGTTTTTCATTACCCGATTTTGCAGATGGCAGAAAAAAAAAAAAAAGGCAATATGCTTGCGGTCTCTGTGTGACGTCTGGTTTGGTGTTTGTCCCTTGTCCTGGAGCTGAGCCCCGTGAAGGGAGGGATGTCTTCTGGTCCGGCCCAGCATTGTTTGGAGCCAGCCCGCCTGGCACGTAGTCGGCCTGGGGACTATGAATGTACCACGAAGGGAATGGATAAGTTACGTTAAAACCTTCCAGAACAGGATGGAAGGGGATAGAAAGTTCCAGAAGACTTCCTGGTGCGCCGCAGTGCCGGGGGGGCCCCCGGCTAAAGGAGTCGGTCGAGTTTGCCGGCAACATGCACTGCGATGAGGTCATCGCTGGTGTGAGATCTGGGACTTTGCGTGCCTCTCTGAGGAAGTCCCTTAGCGATGCACCCAGTTCCGCCCCCAGAGCCCAGCGCTGAGGTCCCAGGGCGTCAGGAAACGGCATTCATCAACGCGCGCTGAGCTGTAAGCCCCTGTTCCAGGGACAGACGTATTTTTAGACCTTTTGACGTCCAAATTCCAGAGGAAGGGCAAGTAACGCTTAGAGGAAAATTGGCTTTCTTCCGGCACCAAGCAAATCAGGCCTGGGGCGCACTTTTATTGGTCTGGCCGTTAAGTTGCTGGAACATTCCAAAGAAGGGTAAAGCTCTTGCACGCGGAATGAAGTGGGTGGAGAGCAGAGGGAGGGATGTGGGTAAATCGGGGCAGCTTTGGAGATTGGATTCCTTCTCCTTAAATGGAAACGGTTCAAGATTGTTTCCTGATTATACAAGTAATGTTTACTGCAGAAGAAATCCAGGCGATACCGAAAGTGGCAACCGCGTAAAAAAGCTCGAATTCTTCGTCCAGGGCGTAAGCCCCGTTGGCATTTTGGTGTGTGTGTGCCCCAGCAATCCCGTGAAAACAGGTGTACTCACATTTTTTTTTTTCTCTTCGTGGCGTTTATTCACAGTGTGTAAAAGATGTCTTATGGAGATGAAATTCACGTCACATGAAACGAACCATTTTTTTGGTTTTGTTTTAACGTTTATTTATTTTGGAGACAGAGAGAGACAGAGCATGAACGGGGGAGGGGCAGAGAGAGAGGGAGACACAGAATCGGAAGCAGGCTCCAGGCTCCGAGCCGTCAGCCCAGAGCCCGACACTGGGCTCGAACTCACGGACCGCGCGATCGTGACCTGAGCCGAGATCAAGGGTCGGACGCTGAACCGGCTGAGCCACCCGGGCGCCCCCCGTGTCCTCTTTTCAAAGGCCTCTGTTGTGTTCCGCGGTACAGATGTGCCATTCTTTCTTCAGCCGGCCTCCTTTGGTTGCACACGAGGCTGCTGGCTTCAGGAGAATCCACACTTGAACTTGAAGGATTGGCGCTTTCCGCCGAAAGGGGCCAGAATCGGTATTTCCTTAACCCGCTTCCCCGGGGGCACCGGCAGTAGAATGGCCCCGCAGATCCCCAGGGGCCTCCAGAACTGTCTCCCAGAGGAGTGAAAAAAACCATACCCACCTCGTGGGAAATCTTAAGGGGGAGGCGTTTTTATCCGAGTAGGGCACACCGCCCTGGAGAGTTCTTGTCTGGGCCGTTCTGTAAATGTGCGTGCAGCAGCTGTTTGGAAACAGACTTGCAATACAGCCCCTTCGCAGGCATGGAAATAAAAGCTGGAAATCACCGGTTGCCCTGGGGTTTTCGCGAAGGGTGTTGTCGTTCTGGGGTGAGCCGCCTCGTCTGTCCGTCCAGGCGATTTGACGTGCCGTTATTTTCTTTTCGGCCGAGGGGCGCTGGAGGGCCGGGCCGACTGGGGTTGCGAAGGGTGGAGCCTGGGACGAGTTCTCTCCAGAATCTGTGCCCGGGGGAGGCGGTTCTCTGACTGTGTCCTGAGCTGGGGCTGGCGCACTGGTGGCGGGCAGGGGTGGGGACGTGGGAGGGGGAGGCGGGGAAGCCCCAGATCCAGACAGACCCGACAACAAGAGCAGTAAGGTAATTCCAAGAGGCTGGAACGTGCCTGCGGCACAGGCGCGACCTCATCGGCTCCCACCACAAACGTCGGCAGCACACGCACCCCCTGCGCCCATTTTGCGGAGGAGGAAAACAGAGGCTGAAATAAGTCCGTGGCTTTCCTGCATGATCACAGAGCTACAGGATTCAAACCCAGACTTGTCTAGCGCGTTAGATCCCTGCCGAACTCAGCCTCAACAGTTGACGAGGTCACGGGCCTTAGCCCCATCCACCTTGCTACGCTCAAAAACCAGACTCAGCTCCTAAGTTCTTGCCCCAAAGAAAGAGCAGCAGTCATCTGGGGAAAGTTCTGAGCGGAGGGAACAGTGTGTGGAAGGCTTCAAGGCAAGGAGGAGGAAGGCGTCTGAGCAAACCTTCAGAAATTGAGGCTGCTGATTCTAGATGTATAGTTTGGATCCATTACTGGGGCCTCTGGAGAGAGACGTGTAGACTTGGGCTCATGACCCTTCTCGGCCTGTGGCCTTGGGCACACCTCTCATTCTGCAGGTCTCAGGGGCCTCATCTTTAGTGGGGATAACAATAGGACGCCCCCCCCCCCCCCGCTGGCCTCATGCGACCAGAGCAGGTGCTGAGGCTTGTTAAGAGGTGCCGAGTTGGAGAGGGGCCCCTGTTCGTGGAGACCTGGGGGAAGTGAGCGCGCGGCCAGGCTGGCATCTCAGGTGGGAGACAGCCCGTGCAAAGGCCCGGAGGTAGGACCGCTCCAGGGACCTCAGAGAAGCCACGACGGCTGAACAAGGATGCACAAGGGAGGGGTGAGTCTGGGAGGCAGAGGGGCTGGGGGCGGGCACCAGCCAGCTTTGGCTGACCTTTACCCCTTTGTCCTCCACGGGAGGGGGCCCCACTGAGGGTGATGTATTTCTCTCTCTGATAAAAGTTCTCTCCCAGAGCTCCTAAAATTCACGCTTTTTCAGGACCCTCTTCAGGCATCACCTTGCATGATACGAAATATTTTCCAAAACATTTAATCCTTTAATCTGGGCCCCTCGGTGACATCGGTTCTGTATCACCCACGACCATCTGTTGTTTCTGCCGCACCGTAAATAACTCGGGAGATTTGACTTCTAAGGCGCTTATCTCTTTTGTCCTTTCCAAATTCTGGAAGACGACGTGTGAAGGTCCCTCAGAAAGCAGGGGCACATCTAAAATTGATCTCTCTGCACACCCCTGCTGGGCTGCCATTAGGAAGTCACCAGACTGGGAGGCAGGGGCTGGGGTGGGGGTGGGGAGGGGACACAGGGTTTCACTTCTGATCCGCAGGCTGCAGTCAGTCCCATAAATGAGGACTTGAGTCCGAACAGGCCATGCGGAAGCCCCCCGCCCCCCACCCCAGCCTCCCGACCACGCGCGGGCCTTTCCTCATCACCCTCCCAAGGAGGCTGGGCGGCTGCCACCTTGCATTAGGATCACAGTGGTCAGGCCCCAACGGGAGTCCAATTTTGTTCATTCTGAGGAAAACGAAGTAAGAGCTAACGGCGCGGGGTTGAAAATTATTCACGATGATACAGGACTTACGGGGACCGGCCTGAGCAGGGGGTGGTGAAAAGGCTGAACCAGTTTGCGAATCCGCGCTCCGGTCTCCCCTCTGTTTTGGGGGGAGAACCACCAGTCTTCTGCAGCCTTTGTTTCCTTATACGCCAAATGTTGGCTTCATTCTTACATTTCACGAATTAAATGGCAGACATATATATATAGGAGAAAAGAGGACTTCTCTGGGCGAAGCTGGGGAGGGGCCGGGAGCCCCGTCCTCCCCAAGCTGCCCCTGCCTCACTTGGTCCCTGCTTTCTTCTCCCTCTTGCCCTCCCTCTAAGCCCCACGGGTGCCCTGGGACGTAGTTTGAAAACCGGTGGTCCTTGGGATGACACTTCCAAAATGCACCTGCTCTCGGGACCTATCCTCGGTGACCCGACGCCCCCTACAGGGCATTGGAAGCAGCGCATAGACTTTGCAGCCTCCGCAATAGCTGGGGCGGGTGGGTGGGGGGCAAGGATGTGGACACATTTTTGACCTTCCCGCCTTTTTTTTTTTTTTTTAACTCCGTTGAGGTCAGAGGGCATATGCCATTTTGCTCCTTGCTCTTTATTTTCCCTAACATATCATTAAGTGTTTTTTCCTGTCGTTAAACATGCTTTCATGGGGGGCCTGGGTGGTTCCGTCGGTTGAGCGTCCGACTTCGGCTCCGGTCATGATCTCGCGGTTCCTGAGTTCGAGACCCAGGTCGGGCTCGGTGCTGACAGCTCGGAGCCTGGTGCCTGCTTCGGATTCTGTGTCTCCCTCTCTCTCTGCTCCTCCCCTGTTCACTCTCTCTCTCTCTCAAAAATAAGTATTAAAAAAATTAAAAATGCTTTCATACGTACTTCTTTTTCAAATGTTTGATCGTCTTCTTAAAACTGAAAAAATACTGTGTGCATGGCAAAAATAATATTGAAGCAGGGCAAATGAATACCCAGTGAAGAGACACCCCCTTGGCTGCTTCAGAACTGAATTCTTCTCTCCAAAGGCAATCTTTGATAACAGTTTCTTGCGTATTCTTGTGTATCCTTCCAAAAATGTTCTGGGCAGGCATATACATATTACATGAGTGTGCATATGTGTATTTTAAAACGTAGGCTTGTAGCGTACAAACTGTTCTGCACCTTAATTCTTTAATGTTTATTTATTTTTTGGGGGGGGGGGGGGGCAGAGAGAGGGAGACACAGAATCCCAAGCAGGCGCCAGGCCCCGAGCTGCCCCACGCGCGGGGCTCGAACCCACAAACCATGAGATCCTGACCTGAGCTCAACCGACTGCGCCACCCAGGAGCCCCCTGCACCTTCATATTCTTCACCAACCACCATATCTTGGCGATCTTTCATCAGTGGGTTAAAGGCAGATTTAATGGCCACACACTACTCCAGTCCGCAGACAAGCATTATTTGCTTGTACAAGGGGGCAGGATTTTGAAGTATGGATACATTTGCAGGGGAGCGGAGGCCAGGGGCAAATAGGAATTTAGATGGCAGGAGCAGTTGAGGAAGGGGCCAAGAGGTGGGGGAAGCCTGGGTGGTTTTTCCCAATGAATCTATTCTGTGTGTGTGTGTGTGTGTGTGTGTGTGTGTGTGTGTGTAGGGGGTGTAAGGCATGCTGTCCGCATAGCCCACTTTCAAATCCAGAAGCAGAACAGTGTTCCCAGCATGGATGGGGGCTGGTGTCGAAGGGACCCAGTGTGGGTTGCCTGGGGTGACAAAGCCTCCCAGCCTCACCTCTAAAGTGCTTATTTTATTTGTCATGTGCCCATATTTCCTATATGGTAAGTACTGTATCTTATTTTTAACTTTCTATTGAAACATAATACTGAAAAGTAGGAAAATCACGTGTCCAGCTTCACAACGTGAACACACCGTGTAACCAGCACCCAGATCAGGAAGCAGAACAGGGCGGGCCGGGGCCCCTCCTGGTCCCCACCCACCGGGGGGCCACTCTGCTGACTTCTCACACCAGACATCACCATTGTCTGTGTTTGAACTAAAAGTATCAAAGGAACCACACTGTGTGTTCTCTTTGGAGCTGGCTTTTCCCCCCCTCCGGTTCAGTATTCTGTTTGTGAGATTTCTCCAAGTTGTGTGGGTTTATCCGTCTTCGGTGTGGGTTGTAAATCCTCAGAGCTCTGCGTAAACATACGGGTTGTAAGAGAGATATATGTAGAAATCTATGGGTGTATATATCCATGTGTGTATACGCAGACACGTGCACACACGCACACGCATACGCACACGCGGACACGCATGCACACGCGCGCGCGCATACGCATACACGCGCGCACATACACACGCACACGCGACACGCATGCACGCACACGCACGCACACACGCGCACGCAGATCCGTATCCGGAGCGGGCGCAGGACAGGGTCGCTTCTCCAGGCCGGCTGCCCGCACGCGCCCACCTCCGCTGGGCGGCGACGGGGACCCGGGGGCCGGGTCCGCGCCGCTGACGCGCGCTCTCCCCGCAGGCCGAGGAGGCGGGGGGCCCCCGGCAGCCCCGCGCAGACCGCTGCCCGCCGCCGCCGCGCTCGCTGCCCCCGGGCGCCTGCCAGGCCGCGCGCTGCCAGGCCGACTCCGAATGCCCGCGGCACCGGCGCTGCTGCTACAACGGCTGCGCCTACGCCTGCCTGGAGGCCGTGCCGCCCCCGCCAGGTAGGCGCCGGGGCCCGGGAGTCGGGCGGGGACGGGGGGCGCCTCGGGGAGGGGCGTCGCCTGCGTGCGAGAGGGGCCCGCGGAGCAGGCACCCCGGCGGCGCGTGCGGACACGCCACTGCCCTCGGCGCGCACGGCCTTGGAGAGGCCGGTTCCGGGGACGACGCCCCTTCCTAAGGAGATGCGGAGGTTTCTCACTAAAACAAAACATACACACGTCCGGCTCTTCTTACAAACACGGGACCGCAGCCCCTGGGCCACCACCTGCTGGGGCCCCAGGTGCCCCTAGAAGGCAGCGGGGCCCTCCGGTTTTCCCCGGAACCCCCACCAGACGCACTCACCTTCACCTCCTGATCCCCGCCCTGGGGGTATTGGATGTGGAGACTGACCTCAGCAGTCCGGATGGGGTGTGCCCCAGAGAGGCAGGGGGGATGCAGACTCCTGGGTTCGAGTCCATGGGCTGGCTGGGCAGCCCCTGAAACCCCCCCCCAGCTGTAAAACGGGACTGAAACGCAACTCCTGGAGGGCTCTGAACGGGGTGGCTGCGGTGGCAGGGAGCAGATCTTTCACAAGGGGTTTGTTAAACCTTAATGACGACTTCTTTGGCAGAAAGAGCCCTCGGGAGCTCGTTCGTCTTTGAAGGGAAGGAGTTTTAGATCCCTTCTGGACAGGTTGGGGGTGGGGGGTGTGGGAGGGGAGGGAGCCTGCGGGGATACTGAGGAGTGGGTAGGCAGCTGCGTCTCCCCAGCGCGGAGAAAAGGTGTCCCTAAGTGGGTAGGATGGGGACGCAGTATAGTCTCCTTCCCTCTCCGTTCTCCTTGGGGCTGAGGCTTTCGATGACAGCCTGCCTGTGTGGACTGCCCCTCTCAGGAAGAGGCGTCCGGGTCCCATGAGCCTCGACTGCTGAAGGCCGCCTGAGAAGGCAGCCCAGCCCTTCCTCCCAAGGCCAAAGCAAGAATGACCACACTTTGTTTTCTTTGGGGTGAGGTCACGGCGATGACAAGGGACTCGGCACCCTTAATTATGCTCATAATTACAATCGACCCTGTGTTTAAGCACTGCCTCTTGTCCGGGGACTGGGATGGTACTCAGGGCCAGGAGAGCTCCTACAGGGCCCTTTATTAAAAAAAAGACAATTTGCCCCCCCCCCGCCCCCCCCCCCCCCCCCCCGCAGTGGAAGGAAGCACAAGGAGGTACTTCCCTCTGGGTGGGTAAGTCAAAGAAGATGCCACTTGCTTTGGACTGTGACAGCGTGCAGGTGTTCTCGCCTCGCTTGCCACCTACACCAGGTGCTTTTGAGCAGTGCGCAAACTATACACCTGTTCACGACACTCCTGACAGCCTTTCCATACATTATCTCATTTAATGCTCACGCGGCCCTGTTTTACAGCTGAAGACACTGAAGCTCAGAGACGCTGAGTTGCTTGCCCAAGATCACACAGCAGGCAACGCTGGGAGTGTCCACTGCCTTACGCCCTGAGTGCAGGGCTGTGGGGCCCCTACTCCAGCATCTGGGCCCGTATGTGGGAATCTCTCACTGCCTGGAACATCCTTCCGCGGGACACCCACACAGCTCCTTCCGATCTTTGTCCGGAGGTGGTCATTTTTCAGGGAACATCTCTCTCTCGAAATGGCAAGCCCTCCTCCGGCCATTCCTCGCCCTCCTTTCCCTGCTTAATTTTTCTTTATAGCACAGTCTGGAACACCGTGTTTTATTCACTCATTGACTGTTCTCCCCACTTGAAGGTCAGCCGCATAAGGCAGAGATCGGTCTGTTTCCTTCACTGCTGGACGTCCCCCATCTAAACTAGACTCTAGGCATCTGAAAAGTACTCAGTGGAAATGAAAAGAATCAACGCATCAGCGAGTGACTGGCTTTCACTGGCCAGGCAGAGCGGTCCGATTGTTCGTTGGTCGCAACGACCAGCAGCTGGCCCGTTGAGGCAGGGAGTGTCTCCAGTCTGCCATGGCCCTACCTGGCCGGCTTTTCTTACTTATGTTACCTGCCTGCACCCTGGAGGCATTTGGGCGCTCCACCCCTGCTTTGGGATTTTGAACACTTTGCAGCCCTACGCGTGGGTTGGTCCTCTTGTTAAACATGTATTGGTCACAGAGCAGGCCACGATGCTATGACAGAAAGACCCATAAGCCCAGGAGCCCAACCTATTTACTCCTCCTTTGGTTAATAGGCCCGAGGAGATGGGTGGTCCATGGCAGGTAGGTGGCCCCAGTCCAGTCATCCAGGGACCCAGGTTCCTTCCACTTGTTGCTCTGCAAGGTCAGAGTGGCTCCCAGGCTGCAGGCAGAGGGACAGCACGGAGCAAACAGGCACCAAAGCCCGGGCGAGAACAGAAACTTGCGTCATCGCCTCTGCTGACATCCTATTGGTCAGAACTCAGTCACGTGGCCACACCTAGCTGCAAGGAACGCTGGGAGATGTAGTCTCCAGCTCGGCCCCAGTGCCTAGGCGAAACTCAAAGTTCTGTTACTGAAAGAACTGGGGGAATGTGCGGCAGGGAGCCTCTGTGTTTCATCGTGAAATGTAGGCACCCCCCCCTCGCCCTGTTCCCAGAGGCTGGGGTGTTTCTCAGCTGCCTGGGGCGGGGCTCAGTGTAACCATGTATCGTTTTGTTAGTTTTAGACTGGCTAGTGCAGCCGAAACCTCGATGGCTTGGTGGCAACGGCTGGCTCCTGGATGGCCCTGAGGAGGTGTTGCAAGGTGCCTACGGGGAGAAGCCCACCCCAGCGTCAGAGTCAGGATCCCTCCTTCTCAGGCTGTCTCTGCTGCGGCAGGCTGCCTGCCCTCCAGTACCTCAAATACTCGACCTAGAACGGTGGTGACGGGGGCTTGGCCAGACTCTCAGAAAACGCAGAACCGTATAGGGCTCGACTTTCCCTAGGACTGGGGGCCTCCTCCTCCCTGGGTGGAGACTTGAGAGGGAGGGGTTTGGGGTGGCTTTCAGATCCCCAAAATCATAATAAGGGGTCCACGGCTCCGTGGTGACGACTCCTCCGGGTGGGTGGGGAGCAGGCAGGCAGGCCCGGGGTCCCCAAAACTGGAGGGTGGGAGTGTGTGCACGTGTGTCGGTGCGGCTGTGCCTGTGACTCTGCACGCATGCGTGTGCGCGACTGCGTCGGTGAGGCGGCGCGGCACCCGTGTGGCTGTCCTTGCGCTGCGTCTGGATGTTTGCGCGTCTGTGTGCATGCAAATGTGTGTGACCGTAGGTGTGAGTGTGTCTGTGTGTAAGAGCCATGGGTGGCGAAAATATGTGTGTGTCCGGAGTTGTGTATGAACGCGTGTGTATGCCTGTGGCTGTAGATGTGAGCGCACGTATGCGTGTGTCAGGATTTGTGTGTGTGCACATGTGTGCATGTGTGAGTGCGTGTGTGTGTCAGGCCTTTTTGGGTGAAGTGTGAGCCTCTGTGTAGGTGAACGTGTGTGTACGTGTGTCACGATGCACATTAGGGTGTTTGGGATCACGTGACTTTGGGCTGTGCGTTGGTGTGTGTGCGCGTGCCTATGTGCGTGTGCACGAAGGTGTCACGGTGAGTGAGACGCAAGGCACAGCCCGGGATCTGGGGGCAGATGGTCCCCTGCGTCCACCCAGCACGCGACCTGTGTCCCTCCCACAGCCGAGGCCTGCAGCACCACGGAGGACGGGGCGGAGCCCCTCCTCTGCCCCTCGGGCTACGACTGCCACATCCTGAGCCCCGGAGATGTGGCCGAGGGCATCCCCAACCGCGGGCAGTGTGTCAAGCAGCGCCGGCAGGCAGGTGAGTGTGGGCGCGCAAGCCGTGCTCTTGGCGCCTGCCCCACCCTCCCTGTAACGCCCGGGGGGAGGGGGGGAGGACTGTCCCAGAGAAAACCACCAGCGCCCCCCCAAGCCTGGCCGACAGCTCCTCCTGTCCTGCCTCCCCTCTTCTGAGTCGTCTCACCCTGCAGGGGACACAGGCCTTGGAGCCCTGCCACCTCCTAGCTGGGAACGGGTGCTTCAAATCTCTGAGCCTCAGTTTCCTCATCTGTAAAATGGGCTGATAATATGCTACCCCAGGCTCTGTCATCTGTGTCATAAAAGAGGGAGAACTCGAGGTCGGAAGCTTCTCTACACCGTCTGCACCGTAGAGGGGGAATTCTGAGCCTGTCCTCGGGCTGCAGAGCCCGTGTGGGGTGCGTGTGCACGTGCGTGTGCTCTCCCCGCCCCCAGGGATGGTTGGAGCCTTCCGGATAGAAATGTTAGTGAAATTCCTCTTAGCCTCGTTCCGAGGGGGCTGTCGGTTAGCAGTAATTGTTGGTGATTACGTGGGAGTTTGGAAATGTCTCGATCTCCAACGGTGACCTTTGGAGCAGGAGCCTCGGGGAGGAGTGGGGGCACTGTGTCCCAGGATAACCAGAAAAAAGCCGCTTATTTAAGATTTATCTTTTTAAGCTACATATTTGAAATGATTTGAGACTTCAAGGCAGTAGTGCCTTGGCCCCTCCATCCCGGTGACCCATTATGGTCTCTCTCTTCCCTCTCCAGCCCCTGCTGTCTCTCCTGGGGGACTCTCTGAGAGTAGGTTGCAGATCTCATGCCTACACCCAAGATGCAAGGCTCCTCTGAGAGCCAGCTTGTCGGGCGTGCCGGTGACCGTTTGGGTTTTACGGTCCATCCGCCTGGAGCCCGACATCTGAGGGGTTCATGTCTTAAGAGGAACGTGAACTTCGACACAGGCAGGAAAGCTGACTCTTCGGAGAGCAGGGTCTGGGGAGTCAGTGCATTTCTCTGGGATGGGTGTGAGGTCACTCCGAGGCTGAGCGTCCCGTGTCCCCCAGGCTTGCCTCTGGCAAGGCGACCCTGCCGGTGCTGCGTGAGGACAGGGGATCGTCGTGCAGCCGCGAGCAGGGGAGATCTAGTTTGTAAAAATGACATGACGGTGCGTGGAGGGTGTCCAGCTCCAAACATGCCTCTCTCTCCTCCCTGTGGTGTGGCGGGCCAACACTTGTCCCCAAGGAGGAGGAAGGCCCGAGAACGCTTCATCGCCGCCAGCCTGGAAAAACCCTGCCATTTGCTTCAGAAAATAGTTTTTGCCCTGGTTGCTGATAAGCTATCAGCGCGAGGGTGTGGATCGGCTCCTCGGGGTTCTGGCGCCCTGTGTGATAAATGTCAGTGCTGGCCCTGAACACCCTGACACTTTTTAGGACGGCCGCAAAACAAGGAAACCAAATGTCTCACTGTTGCCCAAGTGAGATCTTTAAAATGGAGACGAAATTGGCGAAACAGTATGTTAGTTTCCAGTGTGTAAATGTGCTTTGTTGACAGTGCTGATGCCCTGCGGGGGGGGGGGGGGGGTTGGTGCTCACCCATGGCGGCGTTGCCCAGAGAAATTTCTGCGGGACCTACCAGACGTCCTTGGCACAAATGTTCCCCCACAGTGATAGGCTGGCAGCAAGGGAGGGGGCGGTGGGGTCAATGACCATCAACAGTGGGAATCCTCAGTAATTCGAGACGTCTGAAGTTCCCGAGTAAACCGCTTTTTAAAGTTCTTTTATTTTAAAATTCTTTTATTTTATTGTAGGGGCGCCTGGGTGGTTCGGTCAGTTGAGCGTCTGAATTCAGCTCGGGTCATGATCTCGCGGTTTGTGAGTTCGAGCCCCGCGTCGGGCTCTGTGCTGACAGCTCAGGGCCTGGCGCCTGCTTCAGATTTTGTGTCTCCCTCTCTCTCTGCCCCTCTCCTGCTCACGCTCTATCTCTCTGTGTCTCTCAAAAATAAACATTAAAGGGGCACCTAGGTGGCTCAGTCGATTAAGCATCCGACTTCGCCTCAGGTCATGATCTCACAGTCCGTGAGTTCGAGCCCCGCCTCGGGCTCTGTGCTGACAGCTCGGAGCCTGGAGCCTGCTTTGGATTCTGTGTCTCCCTCTCCCTGTGCCCCTTCCTTGTTTACATTCTGTCTCTCTCTCTCAAAAATAAATAAAATAAAAATAAAAATAAAAAAACATTAAAAAATAATTTAAAAAATTATTTTATTTTAGATGAGGGGGGAAGGGCAGAGAGAGAGGGAGAGACAGAATCCCAAACAGGATCCATGCTCAGTGCGGAGCCCAAGGCAGGGATCGATCCCACAACCCTGGGATCATGACCTGAGCTGAAATCAAGAATCTGACGCTCAGCTGAGCTCCCCCCCAGGAGCCCCCCCCCAACACTTTTTTTACATACAAAAATGTCAGTTTCATGTGGTTCCTCCTATCATTTGCATATCTATGGTTTAAGGGAAATTATTTGTTTTAACCCTCACAATAATTTTAAGAGGTGCCAATTCTCTGCCCATTTCCAGGTGAGGAAACTGAGGCTCAGAGAGGGTTAGCGAAGCAGGGCAATGAAGATTAGCTACTCAAGTTACTTTGTCACGTGCACTGCAGACATTCAGGTCTCCTTGGAACAGACTCACAAAAGCACCGTGTACTCCCCATGCGAATTGCACACCTCGTCATGACCTTTGCTGAAGGATACGTTGGACTTCTGCTCCCGGTTCCTCTGTTAACACAGTGGTTCCCAAACGTTTTGGTCTCGGGACCCCCCCTTACACTCAAAAACCATTGAGGACCCCACAGAGCTCCCCCTTGTGTGGCCACGGATGATGACCACGTTAGAAACTAAAGCCCAGGCGTGAGAAAGATTTGTGTGTTCATTCATTTAAAAACGACGACGATAAACGCGACGCGCATTCAAGAGAAAGAGCGTTTCCTTTAAAGGTCACTGTACTTTCCAACACACGTACAAATTGAAGCTGGGCATTGGTTCACGTCTCTGCAGTTCTCTCTCATTTGTGCCTGGGGAGCAGAGAGACGCTCATGTCGGCCCCTGCACTCGATCCGCTGCGATATTGCCCGTCACGCAGCGTCTGGAAACTCCATGCACACCTGGCAGGGAACGAGAGCGGACGCACAAATAATGCCTTTGTATTCTTAGGAAGATAGTTGTGGCCTCTTGAGCTCACTGGAAGGAGTTTCACCCTCTCGCTTGTTTTCCAGATGGGCGATTCCTACGACACAAGTTTGACAAGGAATACCCAGGTAGGAGAAGAAACCACTCTTCCTTTGCAGAGGGCACTAAACGGGGGCACTGAGAGTTTCTTGGGTGAAAAAAGAAATCTAGAACCCCATTGACTCTTTTGAGGGCTACGGTCTGAAGCTGCTGTGAAGGGAAATCCCCGTTTCTGCCCAGTCGCTCATGTGCCATCGGGTGGCCCTTGGGGGTGAGGTGGTGGGATGCCAAGCCACTTCCGGTGTGAAAATCTCTCCTCCACCCCGAGCAGCCCTCCAGGGGCACCTGACACGGCAGGGGCCGTTCTAGGCTGCAGCCTGGGACTGAGGCAGCAGTTCAGGGATGTCTCCCCCGGGACGAATTGAGAACTAGGATTAGAAAAGAACGTAGAAGCCCTGTTGCCTGGTGGTGAGAGGAGGTGGGAGCCAACGAGGGGCTCATAGAAGACAAATGGCTTTGTGTTAAATGTTACAACTTGGTACTGGGTGTGTTTAAGTCCTTCCTACTTTCAGGGGGTTGGAAATATGGCTGACACTCTTCTTCTATCTAATCCTTCATTGATCTAGCCATGATGTATCCATGCGTCAATGTATCCAATACTGTTCTTCTATCCATCTTTCTATCCTTCCTTCTATCTGTCCTTCCTTCCTTCTTTCCTTCCTTCCATCCATCCATCCATCTATCCATGCATCGATCTATCTAATACTCTGTTCTTTTATCCATCTTTCTATCCTTCCTTCTATCCATCCTTCTGTCCTTCCTTCCTTCCTTCCATCCATCTATACATCTATCCAATACTGTATTCTTCTATCCATCTTTCCATCCTTCCTTCCATCCTTCCTTCCATCCATCCTTCCTTCCATCCATCCATCTATCCATCCATCCTTCCTTCCTTCCATCCATCTATCCATCTATCCATCCATCCTTCCTTCCTTCCATCCATCCATCCTTCCTTCCATCCATCCATCCATCCATCCATCC